>NC_044059.1:18141965-18441965 GCF_902167405.1 Gadus morhua | reverse complement strand
ATATGTCCGGTGCCCATTGGCTAGCTATTTATATTACGGATGAGAGACAGGGCTACTTTTTCGACTCCTACGGCAACCCTCCCTCATACTCTGAGTTTCCTGAGACCCTACAGCGTTTTCTCGATCAGCACTGTATAGATGTTGTTCATTCTACACAACAGGTCCAGGATCCGTCAAGTACAGCATGTGGGCATCATTGTGTTTTTTTCTTGTTTAATATGCAAAAAGGGGTATCCTATCAAAAGTTTTTGAAAATGTATGGGGATAATTTACCCCGTAATGATGAAAAGGTTTATGACTTTGTTAACCGTGTACAACCTAATGTCTGTAATGAACATGATATGATGTGTGTGCAGTCATGTGTATGCGGATGTAACATGTAACATGTGTGGTTGTTGTTGTTATGGTTGTTTTCTGTATTGATAATAAAAATACAATAATTTGATTACATTTTAGTCGTACTGTTTTCTTTTATTTTTACGGATAACACATACATTTAGATACATAATTTAAAATGGTAACCACTCGGCCATATGCATTCCAGGGGAAGTAATAGATGACAATGCCTGCTTGCGTTTCCTCCTTTTATCTAGAGATGTCCGATATTATCGGCCCACCGATATTATCGGCCCGATATTAGCATAAAAATTTAATATCGGTCAATATCGGTATCGGATTTTTTTTGCCTTAAAACCGATTTTTTTTTTTTTTATAGCTCAAATAAATGTTTTCAAAATTGTGCAGTACAGTGCACATTGTAATTGACTCATATTTGTGCATTTATTCAATTAAGGTTATTGAGTTTTAGTTAAAGAAACATACTGCTATGTTGCACATAGTTGTTCAGGTACAATGTTTTATCATTTGTGAAGTCAAGTTTGCCCTATTTGTTGTGGGCATTGTCAAGATTATCTCAGGGAGAGTGTAATCCAAACTGTTGTCTGAGACCATTAAAAAAATAAAAATAAACATGGCACTTTTCCCTTAAATTAAGTTGAAGTATTTTTCTTATTTTGCACAGACAATGTTAACATTTGGAAAGCCTTGTTGCATTCAAGAATGCATCCAATGGGGCATCACAATAACATTAAGCATGTTGTGTTAATTCCACAACAGGAGATATGTAATGTTACCTGAATTAGGTTTGAGGAAAAATAAATAACCCAAATATCGACATCGGTATCGGCTGATATCGGAATCGAAAATTTAGAGTTGGACAATATCGCATATCGGATATCGGCAAAAAAGCCAATATCGGACATCCCTACTTTTTTCAGATGAGACAGGGACGGAGGCCATCGCATTGTCGTCCGTAGTGACGGGACTATGCTTATAAATGTTTACAGTTTGTCTGAGCTGTTTATTAGGGATAGACGATAGTGGTATATTATTACTGGCTAAAGATTTCAGAAATACATTCCATCCCTGTGGTCTGACAGATTCGACAACATGGTAAGGGGCGGTAACATTCTTTAACAGATCAAACATATGGGATCCCTTAATAGTTTCGCCTTGTAATATGATCTCCCCCTTGTCCGTCCATGAAACATTTTTAGATTTCTTTAAAGAGTCCAGGATATGTCTGGTATTGCTCTTGCTTCTGACGAGTATATGTTTCATTATATCCTTATAAATATGATCGTCGGTGCCATCATCGTCATCAACACCATGCTGTGCCGCCATTGAGGGGAAAAACGGTCTGTCTAGTTACTGGACCAGATAAAATGAGGAGGAGAGGTAATAAAGTCTGTCGGCACGAGGACCTTGGATTTATTAAGTAAAGTGGCAACGGTTATACAGAGTCATAAAGCGTGAGAAATCAAATATGTCTAAGTCCCTAATCAGCGCTGATGGTTCGTCCAGAAATTCGCCTCCGTGGAAGGTCCGCTTCAGAAGAAGATGAAAAGTCCCTGTGTGATACAGTCTTGTGCTGTACCCTCCTCTTGATGAGGTGTGTGCGTTTCAGATGTGTGTGGTTCTGTGTGTTTTTGCTTGACCTTGGCTCCCAGGCCCTAGTATATGCATGTGTATCTTCTTGTGTTCTTCCTAACGGGGGAGAGCTTCAAAGTGTCTCCTGTTTGTGGCTCTCCCGTTCTTGAGGATGACTGGTGCATTGTCTGAATGTCTACCATTTGCCTGGAGGAGAAATGGGGCCTTGGCTCTGGCCTTGACCTGACTATATTATCATGTTTGTGTTATGTGTTAAAAGTTGACTATATTGTAATGTGACTGCCATGTGATGTGCTTATCAGGCTAGGGTAGGAGTTAGCTATATTTATAATGTACATGTGATGTACTCAGCAGGTTATTTTGCCCAACATATCCCCCTCAAGTCGTCGCAAGACGACTTTTACTCATTAGGGGTACGAGGGATAGGACTCCAACGCGGGACTACCATTATAACACTATTAGAAATAACAGAAAGAAGGCAAATGACCATAAAAACAAACAACCATGAGCATGGGACTAAAACAACTCGCTGGACCGGGTGTATGGGGAACCACGTGGGAGAAACGCCACCCATGCTTCAGACATGGGTATGCCATACACACCCCACCTAGGGGGTGGCATCCACCCCGGCCTTACATCGCGAGCAGACAATACCAACAATACTGGCAGCAGATAATACACAAAAAACATACCACAAGCATACAACAATACAAAAACAAATATCAAACGATACCAAAAAACAACAACCAACAACAAAGCTGGCCATACAAAAAAACCAACACCAAACCATAATAATAACAACAAAATGCAACAATAAAACAAACTCCAAACAATAACAGTATCAGCAAAAAGCAACAATAAGACTAACAGTAAACAATAACAATATCAAAATGCAACAATCACACAAACACTACACTAACGATCACAGGAAAGAAATGTAACCATGAAACGTGTCCCTAAATAATAATAATAATATCAGAAAGATATGAGGTACACAACGAATGGCAATCCCCCTCAACCCATCCCTAGATGACCACACACTAAGGATGTGAGGAGGAGTTAACTGGTCGTGTAACAATAAGCAATCACACGCATGGGGTATCCAGGGTAGGCCCGGGGCACGGGAACAACTGAAACCACGGAATAGTCCTGAGCGTCATCACGGGCAGGTGGTCGCAAGGCGCCACCTGAGCATTAGACCCTTTTATTCAACTGCGCTCAGGACCTCATCTGATAAACGGGCAATCAAGGCCCCTGGAATCTCGCCCGTGTGTATCCCCGAGCTCCATCTAGTGGGACAGCGATATAAACAACAACATTTGCGTTCCCGGCGTCGGTTGCGTAGACGCGGGCATAGATATGGGAGCGGCTAAAAACTGAAGCTTACAGAAACGAATACAGCCAGGGGCGCCCTCAAGCCTTAAGGGAACGGGCCGCAGCCCCTGGTACCGGAACGCAGATCCCTGGTCCGGTCGACGTGGGTGCATCAGGTGGGAAGGGGGTGGTGCCGTTGGCGGGGACGGGAATGGGGCAGCCCACCTGGAGAGGTTACTAGCACGTCACAGGCGGGGGGGGAGGGGGGTGTGGTGGTGGGGCTCTTGGACAATGGTGCAGGGGGTCTATTCTATGTTCTCCAGCCAGATCAGGTCGGGCCCCTCTGGTGGTCCCTCGTCCAAACTCTCCGGTGTATACTCGATCCCCAGGTAAGCTTGGATGGCACCTGCTGCACCTGTAGCACCCATCGCTCATTGGGCTCTCCATCCATCCTGTGAAGGGGTCATTAATGCCGGAGCTCTCTGCCAACTCTAATCTGAGGGACTGTAACCCTGCCAGCGCCCTGGCCACCGACCCATCCGTACTGTGTTATTGGGGATAAAAGTACAACATGTCGTCCTTATCATCCCACACACCCCTCCTTGCTCTGCCAATAGCATATCTATATCTATATAGTCCCTTGACCTTATCCGTGGAAAAATTGACAAACCGTTGCTGATTATAGTATATATTATTTATCCAATCAACATTTTTGTTAATAGTGGACCACCAAAACAGGACTGATTCAAACCCTGCCGAAATTTGATTGCATCATTCTTGGGTAGTTCGTCGGCTCCGGGCGTGTCTGCATCTGGCTCCTCCTCCGGCCCTGGAACTTTGTGTTTCTCTTGCTGGAATTACAAACTTATGTACAACAGTTAGATGTTCAAACATATTTTCCTTAATTCTATTTCTATTTACTCTAATGGAAGTCCCTTTTGGGACCCTCGAATGTTAAGTGAAGGCATGGGTCGACCCTTAAGCATTTCATGCGGGGTTAGATGCGTCGTTCTGTTAGTTTTCATGCGATAACTCATTAGTGTCAGTCGTAGTGCATTAGTCCTTTAATTTAGTACTCTAATTTAATTTTGTTAATCTTTGTCTGAAGCGTCCCATTCCTCTTTCCATCATACCTTGTGGTTGAGGATTGGGGCGTAATCTAGTCTTTATTTGACATGCAAATGTTGAATCACTTGTTTGAGTGTTCTCTGAACAAACGTTTTGTCTGAGCTTATTTCTGACGGAATTCCAAACCTTGTTTTGACTTCTCCAGTCAGAAACTTGATTACTGTAGTCGCACTTTGGTCTTTTGATGGGACTGCTTCTACCCATCTGTTGAACACTGTATTTCACACTCATTGTTTGCAAGTATGGTGAAGAAAAACCTTGTTTTCTAATTATTATTATTTATTTTTTTCAGATACCAATACCTCACCCCTTGCGCAATGGTCAAAACCATGCGCATTAAATGATAAGCAAATCTAAGAACACCGTTGGTTCAACCAACGTCAAAACGTCTAACCTTAACCATCAGCAAACTAAAACCAATCTTTTGGGAAGGGAAATCGAAACCAGTATGTCCAAAACCAAAGCCCAATATGGGTGGGTTTACCATCAGCCGCCTGAAACCACGCTGTTCCAAAGTCATGCACTAAACCGAAAAACGTACATGCGTTAGCTGGCTTCTATACCACAAAGGTAAAATAAAATAAAATAAAATAAAACGCGACATGCCCCGTTCCAAGACCACCTCTGCTGCCAGAGCTGACATATCTGACTCCTGTTCCTCCTCCACCCTACACCCCACCCGGCACTTCCCATGATTGTTGCAGCTCGTCACTTTATGATCAGGTGAGCCAGTGCCCACAGCGACTCTGCCAAGTAATCGTGACTGTGCCTGCCTTAGGTCGTCCCGGGTGTCAAGGTGGGATCTTACCCGTCGTTGGCTAACCAGCCTTCCATACTGGCTCGCTGCAGGATGCCGTACCTGGGATACGATCAATCCCCACCTATATGGTGGTGTAGATCGCAAGGTGGAGGGATGGAGACAGAGTCTTCTGCCGCTTCTGCCCTATGCAGCGTGTGTGTGCGTAAAAGATACACCTCAGGGAAACTATAAAACAAAAAGTCATTTATCAGAGTTAAAATTATTAAAGTGTTGCAGCAGCAGTAGTGGCATTTGAAAGGTAAACCCACTATTTCCGAATCCAAATTGACAACATAGCATGTAGGATCCCTTCCCAGCAGATGTAGCGCTAATCCCCGTCATCCTTGACCAAAGAGATTTACCCTATATTTTAATTGGTGTAGTCCTACTTGTACAGTTTATCAAGATTACGTTTTTACTTTATGTATATATTTTTAATTATTATCCTCATCTTTATCATCCCATATTTATTCAATTATTCTTTCCTGTGTGAAAATAATAATAATCACTTAGTTAATAGCAACACCTTCTTTAGTCCAATTGCATTAGATTATCATTACTGTTGTCCTAGGAAGACAAAAAACAAAATAAAAACTAAACTTAAAGAAAAACAAATTAGCCACAATGTGAATATCCACTGCGTGTCTTCCTGTGACTCTCTCCCTCCTTCAGGAGAACACGCTCTCTCTCCCTCCTCACCTCGGGGTGCTGTTTGGTGCAAGACAACAGATAAGGGTGGAATGTGGCTTCTCTCTCTCTCTGCGTGTCTCCCTCCCACTTTGGGTGCGGCCATAACGCCTTGAAGAGAGCGTGCTCCGGGGGCTGGGTGTGGGAGAACCCAGTGGCAGTTCCTTTTCTCGGCCAGCAGAGGGGTTGTTCAGGTGAAACCTATGGACAGAGACTACAAAGAACTTCAAACATGGCAGACGGGGAACTACAAATTTATCAAAGCCTGAAAACTCAACAGAGCTCTACCTGTATTCCTTGGATATGTGGTATTTTATGGCGTATGGCCACCACACGCTTTCAGTTGAACACACTCTCTATTTCCTTTCTCTGTACTGGGTGTTAGTGTGTCTCTCTGTACTGCCTTAATGGTGTAGGTCGACAAATGGGGGTGAAATGTGTTCTCTCTCTTATTCTTCCTCACTCCCCTTAGGGTCAAGCAGCACCTAGGATTGTTAAAAGATAAGCCTGGAATGCAACATCCTGAACTCCCCATCATTGAATAAGGCCTTATAACTATCTCTCACACACAAAAAGAACCTACTGTCCCTTCATTCACAAATAACTTTTCACTTTATTATAAATAACTTAATACTGCTCCCCCTTTCCAAATTTCTATATACGCAAAACTACGAAGCTGACCACCGAAATTGGTACAGGCCTCGTCAGGCCGAACCAAAACACCCTCACAGGTTCTAACTTCCATACAATTCTAGGGAGGGGAACTACAACATGAGGTGGAGTAGAGGACTTCAAATATGGTGGACGGGGACCTCAAATGGGAGGACTACACATATGGGAAAGGGGATTACACTCTGGGCCTGAAAACTATACAGAGTCCCTTCTCGTGGTCCTGAAACTACGGAAGAGGATTAGGGCCACACATGTAAAAAAAAATTAAGTTCTGACTTTATTCTCAGAATTCTGAGAAAAAAGTCAGAATTCTGACTTTAATCTCAGAATTCTGAGAATAAAGTCAGAATTCTGACATTAATCTCAGAATTCCGAGAAAAAAAGTCAGAATTCTGACTTTAATCTCAGAATTCAGACTTTTTTCTCAGAATTCTGAGATTAAAGTCAGAATTCTGACATTAATCTCAGAATTCTGAGAAAAAAGTCAGAATTCTGACATTAATCTCAGAATTCTGAGAAAAAAGTCAGAATTCTGACTTTAAAGTCAGAACTACGGGTATCTGTAAGGACCAACCTCCGTGGGAGAGACACTTTGCTTTATGCAGTAGGAGGAAACCTATGGAAAGACAAGAAGGCCACAATCCGGCCCTAGAATGGCGCGGTAAAAGTGCAAAACCTTGGCAAGAATTCCGTACGGTTTTGAATGACTAATAGCCGCGGCTATTAGTCATTCACTCCGGCTATTAGTTATTAACTCCGGCTATTAGTTATTCACTCCGGCTATTAGGTATGCAGAACAAGCCCTCCCTCTTCTTTGCTTGACCACTAAGTTTGAAGGCTGTCTAACCAATCAGTGAAGAGAAATACCAGACTAAAGTAACGCATTGTCGAGACTAGAGCTGCAGTGCCTCCATGTTTCGCCGTAACATAAAGCTGTGTTGTCTTTACTAGTTTCACTACAATGTAATGACCACCACTAGCTAGTGGAAAATACATTTGTGTCTAGTACACTGATATATTTGTATATGTTAGGCTATATATTGAGATGGCAGTGTTCGAAATACCCGTCAATATTCGGGGATGCCCTCATCCCCAGATTGTTCTCGATATGCAGTAGCCAGCTAGGCCATAACATTACAATATTTCATGGATGCAAGCAAGCCAAGACAATAAATCTATATCTATAGCCTACATGACAACACACACACACACGCACACACAGACACACACACGTTAAACACACTGGTATAGCAATAGGAGCCTGCATTGGCTAAAGTTGTTGGGATGCACGTTATTTTATAACAGGGAGGGGCAAAGTTGTGCATTACAATGCAAACACGACAATAATTGGCACAGTTCTTGCGCACTCAGAAGAACATGAACTGAATAAATGCCAGGTATATAGCATATCGGAGACAGGCACACAATCAGTGCATTTGCAAATAAGAGCCTGCAGTATGACCGTTCTTGTGACATTATTTAACCATCCATCTACAGCTAATACGATCAGACAGATACATCATTGATCACATATAAGCCAACAACAAGCCCAACATCACCACGGCAGGTGCGCTCTCTCTCGCACATTCACACAATCACTCCAACTTCTCCAACTCCAAGGCAAAGCTGTTTGACTAAGACCACAAACAACCACAACTAACCAGCCTACATATCCACAACAATGCACAACAATCAGTTCTATACATTGCGTCTATCTTCTGTTTGGCGCACATGGCTAATGTGCATACTTGCACAGGACTGTCGGCTCCGCTTGTCAAAAAAATAGAACGTATTTGTGAATAAATGCTTTGAATTCTGAATACTGGACTTGGTGAGCTTGGTGAGTTGGCTATGGGACGTGCACTTTTACCGCGCCATTCTAGGGCCGGATTGTGGCTTTCTTGGACTTCCATAGGTTTCCTCCTACTGCATAAAGCAAAGTGTCTCTCCCACGGAGGTTGGTCCTTACAGATACCCGTAGTTCTGACTTTAAAGTCAGAATTCTGACTTTTTTCTCAAAATTCTGAGATTAATGTCAGAATTCTGACTTTTTTCTCAGAATTCTGAGATTAAAGTCAGAATTCTGACTTTAATCTCAGAATTCTGAGATTAATGTCAGAATTCTGACTTTTTATCTCAGAATTCTGAGATTAATGTCAGAATTCTGAGATTAATGTCAGAATTCTGACTTTATTCTCAGAATTCTGAGATTAAAGTCAGAATTCTGACTTTTTTCTCAGAATTCTGAGAATAAAGTCAGAACTTAATTTTTTTTTACATGTGTGGCCCTAATCCTCTTCCGTAGAACCGTTCATTGTTAGAAAAACACGCACTCTATCGCTACCTCCAACTGACTCGATCGTTCTCCGACTTTAGCTCTCCTTGCTATCTCTCCTTGCTATCTCTCTCGCTCCCTCTATCAAGCTTTCTCTCACGCAAACGTACACACCCAAACGCACGTTGACGCGGACTCGCTGACACGCACGTACACACTGACGTACACACACATGCACATTGCCTCCTGACACGCACGTACACACAGAATCGCTCACTCTCTTTCTTTCTCTCTCTCTGGGCCACTTACACACACACACAGCCACTCTGATTCCCTCTTTCACACGCACACACACACTGTCTCTCTTTTACACGCACACACACACTGTCTCTCTGTCTCTCTCTTTTTCACACGCACACACACACTGTCTCTCTGGTTCTCTCTTTCACCCGCACACACACACTGTCTCTCTGGTCGTGAAGGTGGGGGTGAGAGGTCTCTGCTATCCCTAGTCTGCGTCAGTTCAGGTGTCTGTCCGTCAGTCCCCGCATATGCAATGAATATATGGCCAAGAAATCGTTGTGCTTCTTCGGGCACCTCAGATTCACTTATCAAGGGCGGCGAGCCTTAGGCCTCGAGGGTGTTCTTTCACCACGCAACGAGCCTAGTTTATCTTATTCTCTCTGTGTGTCACTCATGCCCCAGGCATACCGTTTCCTCTGCAAAGGGACTCTAACCCTGATAAAGGACTTTAACCTTCTTACCACATAGAATTATTTAATACACATCCATTACTTGGCCATCGGTAGTCTTGTATCACTATGACCGATTCTTATAGGCCCTAGGGTCTCGAGGGTATTCCTTCACCATGCAACGAGCCTAGTTTTTTTTTTTTTTTCCTCTGGGTGCCACTCATGGCCCAGGCATCCATTACTTGACCATCGGTAGTCTTGTATCACTATGACCGATTCTTATAGGCCCTAGGGTCTCGAGGGTATTCCTTCACCATGCAACGAGCCTAGTTTTTTTTCCTCTGGGTGCCACTCATGGCCCAGGCATCCATTACTTGGCCATCGGTAGTCTTGTATCACTATGACCGATTCTTATAGGCCCTAGGGTCTCGAGGGTATTCCTTCACCATGCAACGAGCCGATATTCGATGTGTCACGCGTTCAGGGTCAATCGGGTTTATGGGGAAATGCTGGGATACAGTCCTATTCGTCCCCACGAGATATCCCGTAGCGAACCGCTCTCACAGTCTCACCTCCTAATGTGGTTCCTATATAACTATGCAGAGTTTGGATTTTATCAACAGGTTCTGCCTACCTTTTGTTGGGCGCGCGCGAGGTGAGACTGCAGGAATCGGTCCGGTGCTCCGGGGTCCCGAGGTCGTGCCGCTCTCCGTCTCTCGTTTCCCAGTTGCGGTTCAATTCAACGAAAGATCACGTCGGGGTCACCAAATTGAGGGGAAAAACGGTCTGTCTAGTTACTGGACCAGATAAAATGAGACGGAGAGGTAATAAAGTCTGTCGGCACGAGGACCTTGGATTTATTAAGTAAAGTGGCAACGGTTATACAGAGTCATAAAGCGTGAGAAATCGAATATGTCTAAGTCCCTAATCAGCGCTGATGGTTCGTCCAGAGCTTCGCCTCCGTGGAAGGTCCGCTTCAGAAGAAGATGAAAAGTCCCTGTGTGATACAGTCTTATGCTGTATCCTCCTCTTGATGAGGTGTGTGCGTTTGAGATGTGTGTGGTTCTGTGTGTTTTTGCTTGACCTTGGCTCCCAGGCCCTAGTATATGCATGTGTATCTTCTTGTGTTCTTCCTAAGGGGGGAGAGCTTCAAAGTGTCTCCTGTTTGTGGCTCTCCCGTTCTTGAGGATGACTGGTGCATTGTCTGAGTGTCTACCATTTGCCTGGAGGAGAAATGGGGACTTGGCTCTGGCCTTGACCTGACTATATTATCATGTTTGTGTTATGTGTTAAAAGTTGACTATATTGTAATGTGACTGCCATGTGATGTGCTCATCAGGCTAGGGTAGGAGTTAGCTATATTTATAATGTACATGTGATGTACTCAGCAGGTTATTTTGCCCAACACCATAGGTGTATGAACTGGGTCCCCCTCAGCAAGTGACAGAGTTAATTCTCCATGCTCACGCTGTCCTTGCTTTACCATGGATAGATAACGCTGCAGGACCGCTCCGTACCTGGCAGCTTTTTCATATAGGTATGTGTCGGGAGTGTTCAACACCATCGCAATGGCCTTATCCAGCTCATTTTCAGCAGTCTGTCTAACAGAATCCCTGGGTTGGGTATGCTTTAAGGCATCGAGTTGATGTTGAGGAACTAGATACATCTTGTGCGTATGATCCATTATAATCACCCTCCTCTTGAGAACAGGCTTGTAAACAACGGTATGGCCACAGACAGCAGGGGTAGAAGAAATCCACCAGTCTGATTGATTGGTCTTTTCTTTCTAGATATTAGTACATTTTTATTGGCGAGTATTCTGAGGTCCTTCTTTCGTCTACGCAATTTCGTATGCTGGCGTGGGGTCAGAGGTATTTTGCCTTGTAAAATGTTCAAGGCTATTTCACACAGTGAGTTGATAAAGTCGGCGTTGGCTGTCCTGAGGATAACTTTACCGGCCGGAGGTGCGTTATATAGTTTCTTAAGACGCTCACGATTTCTACTTATACGCGAGGACATGGTCTTTTGGGCTAATCACTTTGGCTTTCTGAGTGTGTACAACATGCCGGTCTGACAATATATCTGTTCTAAGTCTCATGTTGTCTGGGGTCATGGCTTTAAAGTCTACAAGCAGATAGCCGTAAGGCATGTCGGTAGCATCGTTAAAGGCTTCTAGAAAATATTTTGTCTTGCATGGAAACATCTGTTTGGCTATCAACATAATCTGATATTTGTCACAAGGGTTCTTAAACAAAACCATATAATTGGTATTTAGACTAATTGTACGGCTGGTTTTACCCTGCATAAATAAATTCTGGACCAGATACATACAACTGAGATTACGATGGTGTACATATTTGGTAAAAACGTACTGAACCTCTATATTATTGCATGCATCGTTCATCAAGTCGTCAATAATGAGCAGATTTCTAGTATGGACTGGTAAGATTGCATCATCACATAGAGATTTGGGGATCCCTTCTACAAAGTGAATGTTCCTTATTTTAAGCAAATCATCATATATGGGCTGCCAGCATGAATAAACATATACTATATTTTCAATCTTTTCTGAGAATAACCGATCTATATTTTCAATGACTGTTTTGACAAAGTAGGTTTTGCCGCTGTTTGAAGGTCCCGATACTACCATGCTGAACGGGTGTTGAAGTCTAGGGTCGAACGTAGTGTGTACAACAGCCATCTCTGCGGTCTGTGTGCATCCCCTCTGATGGACGGATGTATTGTGACCATAGAACCGTGAAACATTTGACAGTTAACATTCTTTATTAACACCGACATGATTATTAACACAGTCATTCATCATTAATACATGATGCATAAAAAAAGTATATACAGATACAATATGAATACCCCCCAAAATACAGAAATGATTAAAATAAAAAAGATGAAAGAAGAGAACATGGATTATTTGAAAACAATAAAAAACAAAATAGTTAATAACATGATTATAGTATAGTATGATTTGATTTTCTTAGCACAATATGCATACCACCTCAAAAATACAAAATGAATAAAAAAACATGGATCATTTGAAAACAATAAAGAACAAAATAGTTAATAACATGATTATAGTATAGTATGATTTGATTTTCTTAACACAATATGCATACCCCCTCAAAAATATAAAATGAATAAAAACATGGATCATTTGAAAACGATATGTAAAAAGAAGAAGAAGAAAAAACATGGATCATGTGAAAAAGTGAAAAACAATAACCAAAATGGTTAATAACCGTAAGGAAGCGTGGTGTAGTCGGGGAAGACCCTGCGTTTGTTGTAAACCACCCTAAGCCGTTTAACTACAGCAGAGTCGTGAGGATCAATCCTAGGTTGTATCTTCAGAGTAGCCAAGAATGCCTGCACTGCAGCATTGGTCTTTTTCAGACGGTGCCACTCACACTCCCACATGACCAGGACTCTTAAACCATGATCTCTTTTGAGGGCCTTGACTTTGAGGTGAAACTGCACCCACAATTCGCCATAGGTCTTCTTGAGGACAGGGTTCTGGTGCCCAGCATTGTAGCAATGTTCACACCCATGATAAAAGCATCCTGCAAATTCATAGGCTGTGTTTATAGACGGTGCATGTCCGTCTAGGAAGAATGGTCCATATTTAGCCTCTCCATGGTTGAGAGCATGCCGAATCTCCAGGTTATTGGAGTGGGATAGATATTCAAGCCATTGGATGGATGCACATGAGAACGACTTTTGCTTTTTCCGATAGACCCCCTCGTAGGTCAATGCCAGGACGTTTTTCTTCAAGAACGACTTTTTGAAGGTGGCCATGCACGCCGAAGCCAGAGTGGCATAGGCCAAGGGGTCTATAGTGGCACACTCTATGAAATTTTCCCTGTAGATCCCACACGCCGTGTACAGGATCCTCACATCGTTGACACAGTAGCGACGCAGCTGTTTCTGAAAGTCAAATTTTTTGCGTCGTACAGATCTGTACCAAATAGCGAAATCTGTCTTTTGATCGCTAGTGATGGAATCATAACCATAATATGAGATCTCAGGGTAGGCACCGACATAAGACTCGTTGGCCCGTGTGTTGAATTTATGAGGAAAATTACCTTTTGCCATATCTTCAAAATCCAGCGCCGCCGGTGCATTAGCCAATCGCATGGGCAAAAAGCTAAATGAGTCGACCCATCTCTGCTGGTAGGCGTCATCACGCATCAAAATGACTCTGCTACCCTTCATGACTAAAATGGGTTTAATACCCTGCTTGGTCATGTAATCCAGGACGATATAGCTATCAAAGCCCGACGCATTGTGTGCAACAAATGTATACAACCAGGGCTGTAGTGGTCAAATTAGAGGTGGGTAAACTATGAATTTTTTGATCAGACCGACCTCGACACAACGCAACGCAAAGTGTTGCGACTCTGTAAGGCTAGCCTGGTTATATTCCATTATGTTATCAATTAAAGTCATATTAAATCAATCAGTGACAGTCAATGAATGTGTTTGTAGTTTATTCAAGTTATTCAAATTTCAACAGTAAAGAAAAGTATGTGTAGATTAAGAACAATCTATCTATGGCATGTGTGTATGTGTGTGTATTAGTATGCATGCTTTTCACAGTAGTACCCAGAGGGCCTCCTGGTCCTCCACGTCAGGTCCTGCCTTGCAGGGGCGTGTTCTGGAGTTCATGGCTCCCCTGTGCTTCACCAGCCAGGACTTCACATACGTGTTGGATTGAACTTTGTGGTGGCTGAGTGGTGGGCCATTCAGTTGAATAAACATCAAGGACGACACTGTGACCAAGTGCAGACTGCATCTCAGGGGGCACACTATGATGTTCATTAAGCTGAACCCCCTCTCACACTCAGCAGTGCTAACTGGAATGAGATGGTTGATATTCAGGAGTGGTGCAAGGTTTTCTGGAATGATGCTTGAGTTATCCTTAAAATCCCTATAGCCTTCAAGAATTTTTCTGTCATCAAGTCTGAACCTTTGGGCAAGTTGTTTCTACTTGGATTCCCCATACTGCTCCTCTAGGGAACAGGCCAGTTTGCTGGGAAAATAACTTTAAAGAAAATAATAAAATAAAAATATTTATAATATATAAAATACAAATATTTATAAATATTTATATTTTTATTGGTTTAACCGCCAACCGCCCGAATTTAATTAAAATATATTTTTTTGTCGCGTCATCTGCCCGATCCACGGTTCAGCCGCGGAGTCCACGGCTGCAACCGCCAACCTCGCATCTCCGAATTGAGGCTTTAACATAGCGACCAAGCTATAGCGAAGTTGATACGCCGAAACCGGAGTTTAATATGGATAGTAAAACTCTGACTGACTTTCACTCATTTTGACGTGGGCAGTACACGGATAGCATGACTACACATTGGCCAATCTGAATGCTCGTAGTCACTTAATAGTTCGTCAAGTAAAATTGATTTATAAATCACAAAAACAACTCATGTGAATTGATCATCTTCAGTCTTACTTTGTACTTGAGGCCTTTTTCGGGCATCTGTTGGGAGTGGGAGCACTCGAAGGTCTCTTCAAAAATCGCCTGATATCCATGGCTAATTAATGACAGGTAGGCAGGCATGATAATCCACAACGCGCAGGGCCATGTCTTTACATACTTCCTGTTTACATATTTTCCTGGATCCTGATTGGTGTCGCTGCCGCAGACGCAAGGCACTGATTGGAGGGTCACAGACCATAATAGCGTAGGCCTACAGCGCAGATGAAAATGATTCAGATTACAGCGTTTATTTGTTCAACAATATGAAACCTTGTCTTAGGTGTTTTAAAATGATGCTGAATTTATTTCCGATTATTCCAACGGCAGAATACAAGGCACAGGGAACTTTGAGGTGCGTAAACGCTATTTAGAGGTGCGTAAACGCTATTTCCTAAATTCCGGAGGTGCGTAAACGGCGTTTACGTGCGTTTACCCTCCACTACAGCCCTGTATACAACGTATACTCCCCTGTTCTGTAGCGTTTCACAAACTCTCTTACACAATCTAGACCGGTAGCATACCATTCTGCGCCTTCAGACGTCTTAGCAGCCACACAGTTTGCTTCGTGACGACCATCATGCATGCGCGTTTCGAAATCATAGTATATGTATTTATTAGGCGGACCGTCGTCATCATCGTCATCCGATGGATGGGCTGTTGTATAACGGTTACCCCGACGACCACCCCTGCGTTTCTTTTTCTTTTTCTTGTCGTACGGCTGGATATAGCAATCATGTATTCCATCATCGGGCATCGGTTCCCCACAGTTACGACACTTTGCCTCGCTGCATACTTGACCATTATCGTCACCCTCCCCCTCCTCCTCCTCCCCCTCCCCCTCCCCCTTCTTCTTCTTCTGCGGTATGATATACTGTCTACAACAACGATCGCAGTATTTGAGCTTTTCACAAGGTATCATGTCATGTTTGGCGGAATGCTTCTTGTGTGTGTTGTAGCAGACCTGCGAGCGGCATATACGACCGCAGTCCTTGCACTTTATCGTACGACCTGCTAGTCTATCGCACACTGTCAGACACACATTGCAATGGATCGGGCATTTGTGGAATAGAATTCCCTCATGGGCCTTGTAACAATATTCACACACATATCCCGTACCAAAGAATGCCGTTCTGTTCTCTATGCAATGATAATGGTTATCATGGAGGTACAACCATACTGTTTTAGGATGTTGGGCCGTATGTGTCTGGAACATCTCCAGCTTCTTGAATGCATCATTATGATGAAATATCAGGATTTTAACATCTAGATGTCTCTCAAATTTGGAAACATCAGAGAAACCCACAGAGTGATCTGGGCCAAACCCCAGATCACTGTGTAATTTGCGAGCCACCTCCAAATTAGTCTCTTCGGACACTGTGTCACCCCCGGTTACCCCCTCATGCAGAAAATGTGTCAGGCATAGTGAGAAACACAAATTGTCATGAGTATTACTCGGGGTGTAGAGACTTAGCTTCTTCTTGTATATGATTTCATCATAGGGAATGTTTTTTAACTTCAAACGTACCCCACCCCGTTTGTTGTGGACCCCTGTGACCACCAACTCTAGCACATCATCCGTCAGACCTGTGTCGTTACTCTGTATGACTTGGCTAATATGGTCCATAAACAAATCTGCATTGTAATCGTCACCCGATACGAGCACAGCCTGTACATCAGAGGCCAATGAAGGGCCTCTCAGCACCACGTTTAAGACACTACCATCGGCTGCACTTTGTGAGCAGCTTGTTATGACACCCGACAGCCTCTCCCTGATCAAATCAGGGACCTCCTGTAAATTTGCAAGGGATATACTTCTCAGATCAATGGACTGTCTAACCTCAAAGCCGTTAAAGTGGGGAAATAATCTAGTATGCAACTCGTCATTATCTTCCCCCGTTACAGCAGGCACAGGTGTACCATCATCATCAACAGCACCACCATCGTCGTCACCACAGCCATCACCCTCAACATCATCACCGTCACCACCGCCACCCCCCACACCGCCACCCCCCCACACCACCACCGCCACCACCACCACCACCCCCCACACCACCACCACCTCCGACCTGTATATTCGACTCTATAGGGACCCCTGCCACAGCCGGGGGGTCCTGAAAACCCTCGCCAACCCCTTCGTCACGCTGCGACCCATGCAATACATTGATCTGCGATGATATGTCTAGACTCTCTTGTGCACTATCCAACCACCCATCGACAGCGTTAAGTACATCTCGTGTGTTTGCCACCGCATACAACACGTCCCTTGTGTCTAAATCTCCTGGCGCCTCTAGCCCCTCCATGTCATCTAGGCCTGGCTCGTTCGAAACATTTATCTGTGCTGCCTGATATAGAGCATTAGGCATACTACGACCCCATGCATCAGCTGCAATTAACACACGCCTAGTTCTATCTATGCCAACACATATTTCCCGCATGTCTAAACAACCTTCTGCATACATGCCCCCACCCCCCACATGTCCTACGGCCGACAAATGAGACGTATCGCCGGTTGCGTCATACCTCATTGCCATCTCTTCAAGTTCTAAATCCATAATGCTACCCCCACTATCAGATCTACGCCGTCTCTTGGGATTACCGTCTATAGATTTGAATTTCCTTTTTCTAGGGCTAATGGCGTTATGCATAGTGTACAGCTATAGTTTTTTTATGCCAATAGATAAAAAAAAAAAAATATATATATATATATATATATAAATAATAATAAAAAAAAAAAACACGTTAATTAGTCAGGTATTAAAAGAAAAAAAGTTTTATTACATGCCATTTAAAACAAAAGATACCCTCTCCACGAAATAAAAGAAAAAAAACAAAAACACAAATCAAATAATAGCATTCATCGTAAGCTTTGCTAGTGTGTCATTCATCACAGACATCTCGGTACTCATTGCCCGATAGGCATTGACGTTAGCTTCGCTAGCAGATTCCATTAACCAGAATTTTCTAGCGGTTTTAGCAGCTCTTAACCCCTCTTGCGCGTTAATTCTCTCTATGCCCTGCGTGTTGACACGCACAGCTGCCTCGGCATCCAGATGCTTACGCTGAAGGGCTTCGATAGCAAGACCATTACGCACTGTCTCAGTGTTTGGGGATTCAACAGTCATACGATCACGCGCAATCTCGGCCCTGATAGCTATGAAGGCCTGCTTCGTCTGCTCTTCGAGATCCTGATATCTACGGTCACCACGTTTACCAGCCAACACACCCAGTTTACTCTGACGAACAATGGTTAAGGAGTTTACATCCACCGCCGCAGTTACCAAGGCTAATTTATCAGCAAATTCTTTACACCAGTTAACACATCGCCCCCCCACAAGGTGTTCATCAACAGCAATTGCGGGGCCGACTGGTACCAGCGGCACCGCTACCTCATGAGCGCTGGGACTCACAATGCACGGGGGGTCGCGGCTAGGGTCTTGAATGGCGTGTAGGGATCCAGATGCAGGATCTGCAGGCTGGTGGTGTTGTACAGGCTCTGCACTGGTGGCAGCCCCTACGGATGTAGCAGGAGAGTCGATCCACTGAGCTGGAGTGAAGTCGATATGGTCCAACAGCGATGAAGACCAGGACGAGAGGTCGTCAAGACCAGCCAAATCATCGGCGGTCAGCACTGGTAGTGGCGCACACTGGGGATCTCCATGGGCTGTTTGTAATAGAAAAAAGAAAAGAAATCAGTATCAAGCCCATCATGATCATTACACTCTATAGAATATATACATACTTTTTTTTTCATTAATTTCCTACCGTGTTGTATGGTCCCATCCGGTTGCACTGTGACGGTCTCTGTAGGCGACGCAGACACATGCACCTCCACTGCCCCGATCACTCGGTGTTTGGAATCAGACCATACAGCCCCATGTTGCGCGATTTGAGGGTTTATGACTGCTTGGATAACCTGGTTAAAATTCTCCGGAGCTAAAACACTATGTGGGGCGTCCTTGCGAGCCTTTTTATAAGGAATTTGTGGCTGATCTATGGCCAGCGGTGAGCAGGGTAGAGCCAACCCTATTCCCGCCGGTCTTTTCAAATTTTTCTTGGATAGACGACTTGGTCCGGGGGTTCGCTGTTTCACAATGGCCGCGATAGGTACTAAACGTGGATCAAAAAACAAAATACAAAAGTATTTATGGGTTAGGTTTGGTTGTTTTAGATGCTAAATAAATAGATAATTTATTTTGGTAATACACCTATAGATATACTAATAGCGGGCGTATTAACAACTTACCAAAACTACCGCTTGCCCCCACATTAGTCTGGTCTGCTAGAATCGTTCTTTGAATGTTGAGCCGAATATCATGCGAACCTGTTACACATCAGGAAAACACAAATTTAATCGTTGTTCTACATGAATGTACTATAACAACTAATCATAATAATGATAGAGAGAGTGTTATGGAACTATATATTATACGCTACTATAAAAACAAACAAACATACTTCCACGTGGACCCAGCTGTTGTTTCACGCTCTCACCGCCGGCGCCGCGAATCGCTGTGGAGTAATCACTGCTTCAGTCAGATATAAACAGCTGTTTCACATAGACATAGTCATAATATAATCATAATACACTCATATGAATACTTACAGTCAGTCGGCATAGTAGCGCAGGACGGATCGATGTTTCTTTTTTTTTCTTCCAACCGCTACGACGCGTTTACTATCTTAGAATAGCGTGTCTAACGTCCGGGTCGGAGGCTGTACTCATCCGTACCAATGGGGCCCGTATATTTATGCATGATAGACGCCCATCTGTAGACATTCGCACCTAAGACCCTGCGTCATAGACTCCTGACCAATAGGTACTGGACTCACACATACGTAGGTACCGATGGCCTACACCCACTCAACGAACCATAGGCAGACTATATACTATTGAAAAGTAAAGTTAATCCAAATACACTATATTAGATGAAAATTACTAGAATATCTGTTAATAGTATCATGATATCACCGAATATATTGTCAATGTGAACCACAGTCCGTATCTTCACTATGATAGTTCTACCATCGGTTGAACTATCTACTACTAATTATTATTTTTTTTTTTATAAAGTAATTGCGTTAATCGCGCGATAAATTATTTAACGCCGTTAAATTTGGTTTGCGTTAACGCCGTTAATAACGCGTTTAACTGACAGCTCTAAAATATACATATAAATATTTATATATATCTACAGTATATCCCTATACGGATGATTACGGACATGTTATCAGTACCCCCATCACTATATAAATGTATCTGCCGGTTTCGTAAAATAGTAGGGTAGATTAAAAAACACATTATTACGTCACACACACACACACACACACACACACACACACACACACACACACACACACACACACACACACACACTCACTCCCTCCAAAACAATCTGCATATAGTGACGGGGTATACTTCAAACAGCACGTGACGATCTACCTATCGGCAGTGTCCCACCTCACACTCTCTATGGCCTCGCCTGTATGCCCACTTCCTCCATTAAGGGCCTCACCCCACAATCCGCATTGACGGCTGGCTGTCCTTCAAACAGCACTGTGATCATTCTGCTAGCACACCTACAGACCAGACTCTTTGGCCTCGCATAACCCTAACACGCCCCCACCAGGCACACACACACACACACACACACACACACACACACACACACACACACACACACACACACACACACACACACACACTCCCTCCAAAACAATCTGCATATAGTGATGGGGATACTTCAAACAGCACTGTGATCATTCTGCTAGCACACCTACAGACCAGACTCTTTGGCCTCGCATAACCCTAACACACCCCCACCAGGGACACACACACACACACACACACACACACACACACACACACACGCACACACACGCACACACATGCACTCACATGCACTCACATGCACTCACATGCACTAATCACACCCACATACACACCTTTGATTATACAGATCCAGCACCCCAGCGACCCCTGCAGGTTCAACACGGGCATTACACCTGTCATACCTACACAAAGGGTTTATGGTTTATGACCCGTCATAAACCATAAACCGGAAGTCCCCCTGTGAATAGGGATCCCCCCTCCACCCCCACCCCCTCCCCAACCGGAAGTGAGTTCAGATAGGAATTGGTACAGAGGGCGTACAGAACTAGCGTTCTGTACGCCATTTGGTTTATTCGAATGGAACAGGATGCCCTTCGGACTATGTAACGCCCCGGGCACATTCCAGCGCTTAATGCAGCGTATGTTCGGGGACCACAGTGCCAGTCCCTGCTCCTTTATTTGGACGACATTGTTGTCTTTTCGTCTTCTGTCACTCAACATCTACAGCGTTTGGAAGTCGTTCTCCAACGTCTTCATAAAGAAGGACTGAAGGCCAAATTGGAGAAATGTGCTTTCTTTAGACAGCAGGTCAGTTACCTGGGACACGTGATCTCCAATAAGGGAGTGGCTACTGATCCGGCTAAGATCGAGGCAGTGGCTAAGTGGCAGCGGCCGCAGCACATCTCCGAACTGCGCTCATTCTTAGGGTTTGCAAGTTATTACCGGCGCTTTTTTGGCAGGCTTTGCAAAACTTGCTGGCCCTCTGCACAAGCTAGTGGCAGACCTCTCTGGCACAAAATGCAAGCGGGGATCCAGCCGTAGTCTGGCAGGGGCGTGGACGACCCTGTGTGAAGAGAGTTTTGAGGCTTTGAAAACCAGATTGGTATCCGCACCGGTTTTAGTCTATGCTGATTTTGCCCTGCCTTTTGTCTTGGAGGTGGATGCGAGTCATAGCGGTCTCGGAGCCGTCCTCTCTCAGGAACAGGAGGGAGTGGTCCGGCCGGTTGCTTACGCAAGCCGGGGTCTACGGCCTACTGAGCGCAATATGGACAACTACAGTTCAATGAAGTTGGAATTTCTTGCCCTCAAGTGGGCCATGGCTGAGAAATTCAGGGAATATCTGCTGGGGCACAAATGTGTGGTATTCACTGACAACAATCCCCTCAGCTACCTCCAGTCTGCTAAGCTGGGGGCCACTGAACATAGATGGGCAGCCCAGCTGGCGTCTTTTGATTTTGAGATCAAGTATCGCTCTGGCCGCAGCAATAAAAATGCTGATGCCCTGTCAAGGCAGTACCTGTCCAGCGCAAACTTGGGTGGGTCGGCTCTCCCTGGAACTTTGGTCCCAGTCCGCCTGCAGCAGGCTTCTGCACCAAACCCTGTGGTGTTGGCAACACAGTCAATAATATCAGTCCTCCCAGGTCACTCCCCCTCTGACATCCGCTACATGCAGGCCAACGATCCTTCTTTGAAAGAAGTTTTGGCCTTCTGGATAAGACAGGTGCTACCTTCCACCAAGGAGCGACATTGTGTCTCTAAACCAGCTCTGGGTTTCCTGCGCTACTGGGATCGATTGGTGGAAAAGGAAGGGGTATTACATCGTCGGGTTTTCCGTCCCGATGGGGGGGAGGAAACGTTACAACTCCTCCTGCCGGCAGCCCTCAGACAAGAAGTCTTGAAACTGCTGCATCAGGACCATGGCCACCAGGGGGCAGAGCGCACCACTGAGCTTGTACGCCGCCGCTGTTTTTGGCCTGATCTGTATGCAGATGTCAAACAGTGGTGTCGAGAATGTGACCGTTGTCAAATTGCCAAAGACCCTGCACCGGTTCCCCATAGCTTCATGGGCCATTTGCTGGCATCTAGGCCCAATGAAATTGTGGCTATTGATTTTACCCAGTTGGAGCCAGCACAGAATGGGGTCGAAAATCTGCTGGTTATAACGGACGTGTTTAGCAAATACACGCAGGCTATCCCTACACGGGACCAGCGAGCGGCCACAGTTGCCCGGGTGCTTTTGAATGAGTGGTTTTACAGGTTTGGTGTCCCTAGCCGTATTCACTCGGATCAAGGTAGGTGCTTTGAAAGCAACCTGATCCAGCAGCTCTGCTCCCTATATGGTGTGGGGAAGTCTCGCACTACGCCATATCATCCAGCGGGTAATGGACAGTGCGAGCGATTTAATAGGACCCTGCACAATCTCTTACGTACTTTACCAGCAACACGAAAACGAGACTGGACTTGTTGCCTCCCACAGGTTGTGTACTGTTACAACACCACTCCCCACCAGGCCACGGGAGAATCCCCCTTTTTCTTAATGTTTGGTCGAGAGCCAACGCTCCCAATAGACTTCCTCTTGGGACGTGTCCAGGAACCAGTACCGGGAACTGTGCAGGACTGGGTTGTGGAGCACCAAACACGGCTCAGGTTGGCTTTTGAGGGCGCACAGCAGCGCTTAGTAGCAGCTGCTGGTCGCCGGAAAGAGCGACATGACCAAAGGGTTCATGAGGCACCTCTGCAGGTGGGCCAGTTGGTATACCTTCGGGACCACAGTGCTAGAGGACGACACAAGATCCAGGATCTTTGGAGTCCAGTGGTTCATCAGGTGCTTACAGTACCTATGGGACAGGGGTCTGTGTACACCATCGCTCCAGTGGACAACTTGCATAAGACAAGAAATGTCCACCGTGATATGTTAAAGGGCCAAGTCCCCCCAAGCTCCACTGTGGAACCACCTCAGGTCCCAACCCAATCCACCTCGACCATAGCGGCTGACGATCCTCCTGGGGAGGACATATGGCTCATTGTCTCTTGCCCAGCCCCAGTCGAGCCTTGTCATGCTGGCTCAAGTTCCTCGGGGCCCCTTGAGCCAACACCATTACAAAACATGCCAGTTTTGGAACATGGCTCAGTTCAGTATGGTAGCCCAGCCAAGGAGCCGGTTGACTTCTCCGGTGAAACGCTAAGTTATTCCCTGCCGGTCCGGCGGCAGACGGGGCGTTCCAGGGCCGGTCAGCACTCCAACGTTTACCACCTTCCAAGGCCAGCCGTGAAGGGTCCTGAAGGTTAGGTACCTTGATTATGCATGGGTAGCGTTAGCCAGCCCGTGAGACGGTGTTCAAGTTGGCTGAAATTCTGTCTCACAGGTAGTCGTCGGGGCGACGACTCAAAAAGGGGGGGGTAGAATGTGGCAGGTTGAGCGTATATACCTCTGGCCGGTTTCGGTATGATTGGCCAAGCCATAGCCATCCTGATTAGGGATTTTGCTTCCGGAGCGTCCATTACTCGTCGGCGTAGGCTGGAAGTTGGCTGCTTCGCATTGCGTGGCTTACAAATTAGGTGCTGGTTTGGGATCACCTGGAGGTAGGCTGCTATTAATTTACTAATAAATTAAATAAATAATTTACTAATGGTAACTCCAAACAGCTCTTTTCAACTGTCCATCACCTTCTCAAACCCCCTTTACCATCCCAATCTGATGTCACCACGGAGAGGTGCAACATGCACATCAACTTTTTTAAACAAAAAGTGAATAACATCCGCTCACACCTCTCCATCACTACTGCCCTGCCCCTTCAAACTGCTGACCCACCGATTGACTCTGTCCAGACCCTCTGCTCCTTCTCCAGCATCACAAAGGAAGAGGTGGAGGACGTCATCAGGAAAATGAAGCCATCCACCTGTGCACTAGACCCCTTCCCTACAGCTCTGCTGAAGGCCAACATCTCTGCTGTCTCTCCACTCATCACCAATATCATTAACCACTCCCTCCTGGCCGGCCATATCCCATCTGCATTAAAAACTGCTGTCATCAGACCAACATTAAAAAAACCTACCCTTGATCCAGAAGTCCTCTCCAACTACAGGCCCATCTCAAATCTCCCATTTCTGTCAAAAGTTCTGGAAAAAACAGTTGCAGCACAACTCCAGGATCACCTCATACAACATCACTTGTTTGAAAAATTCCAGTCTGGTTTCCGCTATGGCCACAGTACAGAAACAGCCTTGGTCAGGGTCACAAATGACCTCCTGATGGCAGCAGACACCGGCTCCCCATCTCTCCTCATCCTCCTGGACTTAACAGCTGCTTTTGATACGGTTGACCACAATATTCTCCTTCACCGCCTGCAATACACCATTGGACTATCAGGAAATGTAAAGAACTGGTTCACCTCGTACCTCACTGACAGAACTGAGCACGTTGCCCTGGGCAAAGCAAAATCACACACCAACAACGTCACCTGCGGTGTCCCCCAGGGCTCGGTGTTGGGCCCCACACTGTTCTCACTGTACATGCTCCCCCTGGGTAGTGTCATTAGCAGGCATGGCTTGTCTTACCACTGCTATGCTGATGATACACAGCTCTACATCAGGACAACCCCCACTTCTTCTGCCCCTCTGCCAACATCCACACTGACCACCTGCCTGGAGGAGATAGAGGCGTGGATGAAGCTCAACTTCCTACAACTTAACAGCCATAAAACGGAAGCCATCCTTGTTGGCACGCCACATCAGCTCCGCTCCCCCACCATCACCAATATCACCTTCTCTGGCAAAAACATCCCCCTTTCCACATCCGTCACCAACCTCGGTGTTAAAATGGACCCACAACTTAATTTTGACACCCACATCAAACACCTCTGTAAGACAGCTTTATACCACCTCAGGAACATCGCCAAACTCCGCCAATCACTCACCCTGGCTGATGCAGAGAAGCTCGTCCATGCCTTTGTCTCCTCCAGGTTGGACTACTGCAATGCACTCCTCATTGGGATCCCTGGCAAGAGCATCCAGAGGCTCCAATACATTCAAAACAGTGCTGCCAGGGTCCTGATGAGGGTGCGCAAGCATGACCACATCACCCCCATCCTGAAATCACTGCACTGGCTCCCTGTCTCACTCAGAATTGAGTACAAGGTCTCCCTCCTCACCCACCAGTGCCTTCACGGACTTGCCCCCCTCTACCTTCAGGAACTCCTCACCCCGCCGACAAACTCACGTACACTCCGTTCAGGATCCACTCACACCCTCCAAACCCGACATACGAAGCTGTGCACCATGGGTGATCGGGCCTTTTCTGCTGCTGCCCCTAGACTATGGAACGCCCTCCCTGACCACCTGAGGGCTCCACAGACTACAGCTCTTTTTAAACGGAACCTCAAAACCCATCTCTTTAAAAGAGCATTTAGCTAAACTTTCTTTGAGGTTCCCCCTTTTTAATAGTATTTTCTCCTTATTATTTATTTTTGGTATTTTTTTCTCTGAAGCACTTTGAGATTCTTGAATATAAAGTGCATTATAAATAAAATGTATTATTATTATTATTATTATTATTACTATTCTCGTCAGTCAACGTATGTAAACTAAAGGCTATCTCTTCTCCGGTTGTGCTGTTAGCTGTAGATGTGCTGCGACTTCGCTCTCCATGACCGGCGGTTCCAAACTGAGGCATTCATCGGCCCCATGCCTTGAAGTGGATCGTGGCCAATTACCCCGACGTCACCGAAGGGCTGCTGTTCTGTTGCGCCACAAATTCACTCTCACATGCATGACGACCTGCATGCGCATTTTATTGTTTTCTTTGTTTTATGTGTATTCGGCTAGTGGTGTGCTGTCCGTCTGCCCTGCTTGCCCTGCATGGCATGCTGCTTATTGTTTGTGCTAATGTGGTTATGCAGTGTTGTGCGTCTCCTGGCTCTGCTTGACCTGCATTATGCAATCTATTGTTTTCTTTGCTTTATAGGCTAAGGCTACGAAGTGGTGTGCTGCCCATCTTCTCTGCTTGACCTGCATGCACGGTTTATCGTTTTCTTTGTTTCATAGGCTAAGGCTACGCAGTGGTGTGCTGCCCATCGTCCCCGCTTGGCCTGCATGCTGCTTTATGCTTTTGTTTGTTTAATTTGTCGGTTCTTTTCATTTCTTTTCATTTAGTTTATTCGTCCAGTCTGCTAGATTTATTGTGTACTATTTTGTGTGTCCCAGGTGGTGACCAGACATGTAATTAGTAGAGCTGTCAGTTAAACGCGTTATTAACGGCGTTAACGCAAACCAATTTTAACGGCGTTAAAAAAATTATCGCGCGATTAACGCAATTATTTTATTACAAAAAAATATATATATATATTTCTTTGGCCCAAAACAAAGAAGCAGTAGCCTGACTGCTATGTTCAAATGACATTTGTTCAAAGCAGTCGTTTAATTGCACTATAGGCTCTTTTTTTGTATCGTCCTGTTTTGATCAGTATATGCCAATGTTGTTATCAATAAAAAATCATTTGCACAAGGCAAGCCGATGCACTTCACCATGTTGATAAAAGAATTAAAATGAGAAGAATTATTGGACAAAAAAATCAAGGGATATTTAGCATAGAAAAATAATTTGCGATTAATCGCGAGTTAACTATGACATTAATGTGATTAATCGCGATTAAATATTTTAATCGCTTGACAGCTCTAGTAATTAGTATCCAGTAATTCTAATAAATTATATTAATTTGAACTCAAGTCTCTGGCCCAGATTGTACAAACTTGTATTGCATAAAGCTTTTGTAGCGTCTCGGGGGTGGCTATAGCACATGTTAGCTAGCACAGTTCTGGTCCTGGGGTATATCCTCCCCTAGGTGGCGTTGTCGACATTCAACAAATTCTTGCCACGGTCACACAGAGATGACCTTCACCTTGGTGGGTGCAATAGTATCGATAATATTTGTATTTTTTGAGTTGAAGTTACCTACATGCTCATTAAGTGAGACACAGGGGAGGAGCGGGGACAGAGAAAATGCCTGAATACATTTTTCACTTGTGTTTTCAGTAATATAGCGTTTTTTGATAACCTTTGTTTTTTCAGTTGTGTGCAAAGATATTGTACTCCCAAAAAACAAACATGAATGGTCGGAGAGACCCACATCAGACACTGAAAGGTTTGAAATGTCCAGGCCCTTTGAAATTAATAAGTCCAGGGTGTGACCTTTGTTATTTGTAGGCTGGTTTACATGGTGAGAGAGTCCAAAATTTTCCAGTACACAGCACAGTTCTTTAGCACTTCTGTCCTCGGGTTTGTCAACGTGTATATTAAAATCCCCAACAATTAATAAACAGTCAAACTCCATACAGATTACAGACAGTAGTCCAGCAAGGTCTTCAGAAAAGTTTACACAGTATTTTGGTGACCTGTAGATATTAATAAAAATGGTTCGAGAGGCTGAATTTAACTTGAGAGCCACATATTCAAATGAAACCAAGTTTCCATAAAACATCTTTTTGCATTTTAGAGATTCATTAAATAAAATAGCAACTCCAATTCCAACGCCTCATTGTTCCGACGTCTCAATGGTCCAAAATATTTCCCATTAGATCGACATGCCACTTTGCCGACGGTTCAATGTTCCGAAAACGGAACCCATTGCTCCGAAGGTCCGTTTGTCCGACTTTTCAATAAGGAGGCGCATTAGGCCTACAGTTCAATATGCCGAATAGGCCAAGGCGCAATTCCACATGTGTGATTATGAAACCAAAAATAAAAGACGATGTAGGCTAAGTTCCAGCAGTGCACTTCACCAAGCCAGACTTGGTGAAGGACTAAAGGACTAATAGGCCTACTTTTCCCGTAAAGAAGTCAAACGGTGAGTGAAAAAACAAATACAATTTTTATCTTTATTGGCTGTGTGTGGGCCTATATGTGTTGTTTACTGTGTTTAGAGTGGGCTTTTAGCCGAAATAATTTCGCTGGTATTGATTTCGTCAAACTTATACCTCATACCGTGTACTTAGTCAAGTGTGTGTGTGTGTGTGTGTGTGTGTGTGTGTGTGTGTGTGTGTATGTGTGTGTGTTCGTGCCCGTGTTGAGTATTAGATCTACGCTCTCTGTCCATGGGGCTGAAACACTGTGTCGAAATGAAGTGAAGCGTTGTCACTTTGCTCTCCAATATTCATCGTGAACGTGATATGTAGGCCTATTGTTGTATTTTGGAGAGAGCGTGAGAGAGAGCGAGCGAGAGCGAGGTATAAAACTCTTTATATGAAGGCCTATTCGGCATATTGAACCGTCGGCCTAATGCGCCTCCTTTTTGAAAAGTCGGACAAACGGACCTTCGGAGCAATGGGTTCCGTTTTCGGAACATCGAACCGTCGGCATAGTGGCATGTCGATCTAATATTTCGGACCATTGAGACGTCGGAACAATGAGGTGTCGGAATTACGGGCAGGCCCCACTCCACCACCTTTCATATGAACTCTGGCCTCACTCATGAAAGTGTAGTTGGGGGGGGGGGTTGACTCGATAAGAACAACTGATCTGTTGTCTGGGTCCAACCAAGTTTCAGTTAAAAACATAAAATCAAGATTGTGCTTGGTAATAAAATCATTATTTGAAAAAAGTTTTACCTGACAAAGATCTGATGTTTAACTAGGCCAAACTTAGGCCCCGTTTACACGAATGGAAAACGCAGATATTTTCACACGGTTTGGCCTCTCATTTACACGAAAACACAGTTTTTGTCGCAGAAAACGATCATTTCTAAAAACTCCGGCCAAAGTGGAGATTTCTGAAAACGCCGGTTACGTGTCGTCGTGTCAACGGGTAGAAACAGGGTTTTAGGTTCTGAAACGTCACATTATGCGCCAGGAAATGCTTAACTTCATATGAGCGCCCTATGTTTACAGTTTGTTTGTTACAGGAAGACGCTCATGTTATTCGTTGTTGTTGATTCTGAGGATTCTGATTGGCTTGCATGGCTTTATCCTTCTCCCTACACTGCCGCCCATAGGTTTGGCATAGTTATAATGTCCCAACGGCGTATTTATGCGTTTTGATGTAAACGACAACTTTTTTGAAAACGATGTTGTGTGCACAAGGCGAGAAAGTACAAGGATACTAAGAAGCTACTTGAAGCTCACTTTGCAGCTCCACAGACGGTAATTCTCCGCCGAATAGTGTTCCACCAGCGCAAGCAAAAAGTGGGTGAGTTAGTCTAGCACTATATTGCTGACCTCCGCAGCTGGATGGAGGAGGAAATGATAAGGGACCAGCTCGCGGTACATGCAACCAATCCCAAAATTCGGGTGAAGTTAATTATGTCACCGGACGATCTGACTCTTGGAAGAGCGTTGGAAATATCAAATCGAGAAAACTACCGAGCTGACATCACAGCTAGCTTCCCGCGCTTCCCCTCAGCCCGCCTTCACTCAGCATGTGGAGGATTCTGAGCGCTCACCTAGCCCTGCATCAGTAGACACGAACCCAGGGATAAACTACACATCCCACACACGTAGCCAGCCATGTCGCAGCTGTGGCAATTGTGGCTCCCCATCACACATGAGCAGAGCCCCAACATGCCCTGCAAGGGGTCAAACATGCCAGCGCTGTGGGAAAGACAACCACTTTGCCAAAGTCTGTCGTTCTGCACTGGCTGTGGTCGGCCCACGGACAGGCCCACGACAGGCTGGGGCTAGCTCGTCAGCCCCAACACCCATACACTCAGTCAGCTCTGGCCTTGTGTCCTTCAAGATGTGCACAGTGGAATTAGATGGGGTCTGTGTACCGTTGTTGCTGGATACCGGAGCAGCTTTGTCTCTTCTCAACTGGGCTACAGTCAAGTTTCCTGCCCCACACCATGCTGCAGACGCCTTCGGCTGTTCTCCATGGATATGGCAATTCAAAGATCGACTTAGTGGGCTCCCTCAGCTGTTCCAAGTCAGCTCAAAATGGGAACAGCGATGGCCAGCACTCTTTTCTGGTCTGGGCTTTATAAAAGTTGAAGGTTGGGCTGTATCTGACCTGGGGAGAGATGGGGCCAGAATCGACATCATTCAGAATGGATGCCAGCCCTGGACCACTATCTGATGGGATTGATAGTGTGATGGAAGTTTAATTGTATTTTTCCAGGTGATGTTAGGTGATTTTATGCTACCTTCTGTAAAAGCGAACGGTGGTATAAATATCTGTACTTGGAGGCCATGGTCGGACATTGTAGATTATGAACATATGCATGTTGTGATTAAGTGATCATTTTAATCCTAAAGGTTGCATCATTTTGTGATTATAAATAATCAAAGGGGGGATTGGGATGGAAAATCTACATGTTGTTACGTTTTTGGTCTATCTTAAGTTTTGTTACTATTTTGTGTGAGGCATATATTGCCTGCCTTCTACTCTCCTTATGGGTCATCTAAAGTGTGAACGTTCGAGGGTCGTGTGATGCATTTTATTGCCTGCCTGTTCCTATGTTTTCGTGTGTTGTAAATCATCTTCCATGCAATCCTTTGATGTATGGGCCTGTTCCTCGACCCCCTGGCTAGCGTCAACGAAGCCAGAGGGTTAGATGGCACGGCTGCTACCCCCTCCAATGGCATCCAGGGCAGCTTCAGTTGTAAAGATAACCATCTGGTTCACAAAGGCTTTTGGTTTATTGGGGGACACACCCTCTCCAGAAACCCAACCGAAGTGAATAAGAACTCATTGATTCGAACACTCAGTGGACTTGTCTGAGCGTACCTTGAAGTAAGAGTATGAAGTAAGACGCAACGAGAAGCTCCCATCTGAGGCCTCAGATTATTGTAATGTATGCCTGTTTAATTGTTTGTTGATGCATGTTGTGATGTATCTTTGTTCGTACTTTTATTACAAATATATATAACCACTTATTGTCAACAGTATTGTGTGCTTTTTGCATCTAAATATCTGTCTTAGACGCAAACTCTGATAGAGAAATTGCCACGACACTACGCAGTGGGGGCTGTGCTGTCTCAGCTCCATAACGGCACGGAGCGACCTATTGCGTTTGCCTCCCAAGCACTTAATTCAGCAGAACAGAAGTACTCCGTTGGGGAGAGAGAGGCCCTGGCCTGCGTCTGGGCGTGTGAGCGATGGCATATGTACGTGTGTGGCCGTTCATTCACATTACGTACGGACCACCAAGCACTTACAGCCCTGCTCGCAACGTCCGGTTCTGGGCACAGGCCTCTGCGCATCCACCGATGGTACGAGAGGCTTCACCAGAACAATTTCACTCCACAGTTCACACCGTAGTTTGCCTACCAGACAGTCTGGCGCCTTTCTGCCGCTTTAAGGATGAAGATTTTTGCTGGAACGACCACTGCATTGCAAGTGGCCAACGCGTCATACCATCCGCCCCAAAGACACGTGTCCTGTCCATGGCTCATGAAGGCCACCTCAGCATTGTCAAGGTCAAGCAGCGCTGCCGGGAAGTGGTCTGGTGGCCGGGCATAGATGGAGATGTGGAGGCTATGGTGAGAGTCTGCACAGCCTGCCTGGTGAGTGGAAAGACCGGTCCCCCACCAGCTCCTCCCCTTCAGCCACCGCAGTGGCCAGCTGGGCCTTTGGAGCACATTCAAATGGACATTTGTTGGGAGCTCCGTGGCGTCCCACATCACGATTCCTCATTGTGGCCTATGACCTGTACTCTAAGTGGCCAGAGGCGGTCTCTACTGGGTCAGTCACCACACAGGCAAGTCTTTCTGGAGGTGCTTTTTGCGTGTTGGGGCATGCCCACGACAATCTCAACAGAAAATGGGCCACAATTCATCTCTGCAGACTTCACAACTTTTCTGAGTGAGTGGAGAATCAGACACATACGCACGGCCTTCTACAACCCTCAGGCGAATGGGGGTGTGGAGCGCATGAATAAGACGCTGAAGAATGGTATCAGAGGTCACATAGCAGAGGGATTTCAGTTCTCAGCAGTACTCCTGCGGACCCTGCTGCACTACCGAGCTACTCGACACACTACAACGGACAGCTCACCAGCACTCCTGATGTTAGGGCGTGAGCTATCATTGCCCCTGAATCGCCTGCGTGTTCCGGCTCACCTGACATCACAGGGGGCCCAGCGGGAAACAGCTGGCCAGCTACGCGACTGAGTCTCAGCACGACAGCAGGCAACTAAACAGCGTTTTGACTGTTCCCATAGGGCCAAACACCCAGCTTTCACCATTCTGGACTGGGTCAGGGTCCGGAGGTCTACACGGGGCCATAAGCTCTTGTCATTCTGGTCAGCGCCTCTCCAGGTGACTCAGCAACTGTGACCTGCCACCTTTCACCTTTCAGACGGAACGCGGTGGCATCCACGACGCCTCCGCAAAGTGGCCCCACCTTCCGTGGCAGACATGGAGGTCCGCCAAGATCCTGATCCGGAGGCAGCACGACCAGTCCGTGCCCGCACCAAACCGGGTTACCTCAGGGGCTATGTTGTAGATACCTAATCGCACTACTGTTCATACTACTGTTAATCGAATGTGTTGCAGGTTCTAAGCTCATCCAGACTGTTCCAGTTACTGAGTCTGGTCAGGTTCAAAATAGTCTTGTAACGATTTGTTCAGGCTGGACTGAAGTTATTCACAAATGTATTCCGACGGATGCCTACTACGGGTTTTCTAATTATTATTGTGTTTCACTCAGGGATGTGAGTTGTGTCTCCCCTTGGGAGGGGGGGAAATGTTATGTCTGCATGACAGTGTTTTACGGTGTGCCCTTAATTTGATAGGACCGATGCTGGTTTCCGGTCTGTGTGTGAGTTTAAGTAAACAGTAAAACATGTCATAGCTCTCGTAGTTCTTTCAGTGTTTTCACACACAACACGAAACAGCAGGCCCGTTGTAATGCGTGCGAGTGGAGGAGACCAGTGAGCTGCAACAGACACGGCCCGAGGATAGTGGTGGGAAATATCGGCCGGGCCGGGTCGGGTCGGGTCGGGTCAAGGTCGGGTTGGGTCGGGCTCGGGCAGAGATTCTAAACTCTAATCCTTTTTGTCTTGCCCAACATTCAAATTAGATTAAACCCGAGATATAAATAATATGTCTTCAGCAGGAAGATATTGGGAAACAGACTGGCAATCTCAACATTACAAGCGTATGATTCTGCCTGGTTCCACTATTCAATAATATGCGCCGCCTTTTCAGTGGCTAGTTTTCCTATCAATGTTTACATAGTCTGTGCTTTTCTAACACACTGTTTTGCATCTCGGGAAATGCAACCTGTCTCCGAAAAAGCTCTGCTGGCCGGGATTCACTGGCACCACCTTAGTTGCATGGACCCAAATGCTTGCCTGGCCACCTGTCTATCAGTCTCCTCCTGAACTGCTCCTCAACGAAAAAGGAGAAGTGGTGTTCGAGGTACTGGTTCTCTGCAAAGCTCCTTCAGAGGATGTTGGTTGTGGCCAGCTAGCTTAAAGGGAAACCCATTTCCATTAAGCTTTGTATCGTTATCGTACCGACTCATATTTTTGAATGGTCGTGCATCATTCCCTTATTTTCTGGAGAGACTGGAGAGATCCGTATCGATCTCCAACACTTCCTGTTTAAGATGACGCAATATGACGATTTTTGCGTCAAAGTAAATAGGAAGTGTAAGAGGGGAGAATTCTCGTAAGACTACAAGCACTAGTGACCCACTGACGCTACAGACCTATTAGAGCAGTGCCAGTGGGTGGGACTTCACCAGCAGAAACTAACATCCACAGCGTCTGAAGCTAAGCTAACAGAGGCTGTTGATAAAACTGAAGTACAATGGTGGAAGGTACTGTATCTGACATAGAAGATGGGGATTTTGAAGATCTGATGCTCGAATCAGCTGTTCATGGCTACCTCTACGAGCCGTCAAGGAACAGCGAGGTGTCCGATAGGTGGAGATCTAGATCAGCGGGATTGGCCAGCGAAGCTGTGCATCGTGGTGCATGGTGGGAGTTGTTGTCTTCAATCCACCAGCGTCAAAAAGTCACTTTCTGCCTTTTCTCGGTCAAGACGGCCCCAAATTAGAATTTTATTTTATTATTCGACTACATATAGGACCCAATTTCAATACATATTCATGCCTCCACCGGTGAAATGCTCCTTTAATCACTGAAAAGTTGGGTATTGCTATCGAAGTTAGACTACTTTTGACTGCTGCCAGAGTCCAACTGCTTTGGCTGGCATGGTTCATATCTTGATTTAAAAGTAGCATGTCCAGCAAGATCTTTGGTGATCCTCAGGCGTGTTCTGAGACATGTAGTCTCAAAGCCATCGATTCGCCTCAAGATATCAAACCGGACATCCTGGGATCCAGGAAACCGAGGGCGCTACGTCTGTACACATCGCTTTACACAAGGGAAGAATAGTTCACGTATCAAGACAAATTAAGGTAGCTTATGTCTTGCCTTTGCGTACAACTGTGCTGGCTGTTGATGAACACTAGAGAGAGCGATGCAGAAATACCGCAGATGAGTAGGGCATCAGTGATGGTATCGTGGTATGTGTGTCAAAATTAATCTATATATTTGAGAACTACGGTCCCTGTTGTCAAATGCTGGCATGCTGATGTTATTCTGTATCCGACATCTGTATGTCATGCTTTAAATCCTACACCAGAAAAAAAACTGAACCATAACGCCAAAGTAAATTGTATTACCATTTCATGAAATAAATGTTAAGAGTGATTCCTGTCAGAAAGGTTTTTATTGGTGGTGCGCTTTTTTGGGATACAATCATTTGGAGGTGTGAATTCTGTAGAAAATCTCAACATTGGAAATTATGTGATGTTTATGTTTATACCATTCAGTGACATTATGGAGAAAGGTAAAACAGTTGTAAAAGTACATATTTTATAAAGCATATATAAAACAGCTGCCAAAGGCACTTGTGACGATCAGGTTCAATGTTTTTTCCAATATCGATATTTAGGGCATAATTTGCCTAAATAATAGTCTGCTGACACCGCTCCTCTTATCGATGCCGTAAGTCTGCGACGAGATGCCCTCTCTGTGATGACAGCTCTCCGTGTCTACGGAGGATTGCATTTCTCCACAGCCGTCGAAGTCCTCATATGCAATATGAACGACATTTATCCAGAGGGGGCCAAGTGCGAAAAAAATAGCCTGTGTGATCTTTGTCTCTATTGTTTTGTGTGATTTGACCGGCAGTTGGTCTGCTTATAGGTCGGAATGAAGCGGCCACCGATTATTGACAGGATGGGTAATTTATTCTACCGGACTTGTTAGTTTCTTCACTAGTCACACACGCTACCGCTCGCTCTACTCGCTCGTCCACTCACTCGCTGACGTCACTCACACACACACACACATACGCACACTTCCATTCTTGCGCACACACATACGCTACTCGTAACACTATGCCTCGTTATTGCAGCGTTCATGTTAGACGTTCATGTTTTTTCCTATCTATTTGAAAGTTAGGCTATTAAACATGTTGCATTCTATACGGCCTGATTATGTCATTATTTAAGCTACATAGCCTAATAAGAAGCGCTAATAGGATATTTGACTAAACCACCAAACTAGTTGAGGGTTTTTGCCTACCTGCAAGCATCCTCCAACTGCAATCTTTGGTTATTTGTTTATTAATTTAGCTATACTTTAGTAGCTATTCGTTCCGTTCAAATCAGTTCAGTGTTCCAAATTATTTGTTATTAAATGTTACATTAAGTTAATTGTTATATAAGTGTGAAATAAAATGCTTTTTAACTTTAAAGAAATCGTGGGATGTATCGAACCGTGGGTCAAAAATCGTGATACAAACCGAATTGTTAGTTGATGTATCGTTACAGCCCTAATGACCAGTAATTCCATGTGAGGGCAATCTTTCCCTGGAATAAAGAGGAGCTCAGTCTTGTTGAGCTTAAGCTTCAAGTGATGGGCAGTCGTTGAAGTGCTTATGTCTTCCAGACATTTAAGGGTTTCGTGTTGCAATCAGGGTGTTGTCAGAGGAGGGAAATGAGCGGAATAGTTGAGTGTCGTCAGCGTAGCAATGATAGAAAAAAACTGTGTGATGTGATTGCAGAGCCCAGGGATCTGGTATATAGGGAAAATAAAAGGGGTCCCAGTACAGAGCCTTGAGGGACACCAACGTCGATAGTGCAGGGTCATGACAAGGAGCCATTCTATGCGATAGGTGCGATTTGCTAGGTAGGATGAGTTGTGTTGAGGATGAGTCAGCAATGTCAAGTTCAGCGAGAGTGGCGAGGAGGATCTGGTGGTTCACTGTGTCAAACGCCGCAGACAGTTTGACGAGAATGAGAACTGATGAGAGGGCCCAGGCTCTGGCAGCACGGAGTGATTTAGTCACCCCTTGGAGAGCTGTCTCAGTGGAGTGTGCAGTCTTGAAGCCTGACTGATGAGGGTCAAGCAGATAGTTTTGTGAGAGATAGCAAGACAGTTGGTTAGAGATGGCACGTTCCAGTTTTTTAGAAAGGAATGAAAGAAGAGATATAGGTCTGCAATTCTGGACGTCGGTGGTGTCAAGGGTCGGTTTCTTAAGGAGTGGCTTTATTCTGGCAGTCTTGAAGAAGCTGGAACAAGGCCTTAAGTGAGGGAGGAGTTGATAAGGGCGTGAGATATAGCAGGCTGTCACTCGAGACGGACTGGACGAGTGAGGAGGGGATCGGGTCAAGGGGGCAGGTGGTGGCATGGTTAGATGTAACTATTCTTTTGACATCTTCGGAGGAGAGGGGGTTAAAGTGGGTAAAAACAGTGGTGGGGAATGGGGATAGGGGGTGGGAGGATGGTGGCAGGGGTAAAAGAGCTGATGTCTTTCACCTTGGTAAAGTATGTAAAAAAAGCCCTCAGCCGTGAGGGAAAAAGGAAGGGAAGGGTGAGGAGGGAAGAAAACATGGAAAACTGTTTCCTGGGGTTGGGACCGAGGAGTGGATTTTGGTCCGGTAGAAGGCAGATTTGGCTGTTGGCTAGGGAAAGGAGCTCAAGGGGACATCCTATGACACAGTTGAAGTGAGGTCTGAGAGGAGGTGGAGGTAGTGAGATAGATCAATAGGACAGTCTCATCTCCATTTCCTCTCAACTGCCCGCAACTCTGCTCAATAAGGGCGTCTGGAGAGGAAGGGACAGAAGTGGGTCCAAAGAGGAGGAGAGGGAGGATAGCATAGTGTCGGAGGCTTCCTCTGTGGACAGTTGAGAGAATTGTTCAAGAGATGGTAGTGAAGACAAGACAGTTGAGGCAAATGTAGACAGAGAGAGAGATTTCAGGTTACGACGGGTGGTAACTATATGTGAGGAGTACGAAGGAGCTAGGGGGAGGACCTCAAGGGGACATCCTACGACACATTTCTAAACAGTCCCAAGAATGTAGACAGATGTGTGACAAATTTTAGGGTCAAATGTCCATAAGAATAAAGGTGTCTATGTGGTATGTGCATTCAACCCAAAGGCAGACCATGAGAATGGCAAAGTGTGTTGATGACTATGTGATAACATGCTTTACAATGTTCACGTTTACAAAACAGTTCCGAATATATTTTTAATCTATACAGTTGAAATTGTTAAATCTGTGCATTTTATAAAATTAAACATTGAATCTTACAGCCTTGAGCCGACTGCATTGTCTCCCCTCCCTCCGCAAGCGCTACCCCTCCTGTTTTCCCCCAAAGCAGCTCAAGTGGGCGGGTCCTTCCGTCCCCGGATTAGCCCTGGTGGATGAGTGGTGCGGGGCCCAGCCAACCAGAGAGCGACAGCGCCGTGGAGGCGTATAAAATCCCGATGCGCCTTACAAGCGGCGGCAGACACCTGTAGGGAACGAAGGCGTGTAGTCGCATTCTGTTTGCATTTGAGCGCAAGAGTTTGCATTTGTGTGTTCCCAGATTTGGGCCAGGGTAAGAGGAATCTCTCATATACTGATTTTGTTCCCTTGCACTCCCATTTAGGTTTTTCACTGTTTAGACACACTAGGTTTAGGGGGTGCTGGTCATTTGTATTTCTGTTTCGTTATGCTAGAGTAGCCAGTTAGGTTTTGTTTTAGGACTATTCGTGTTTAGTTATTAGATAGGGAGCTCCATTCTATTTTAAGGAGTTCTCTTTTTGTTATATTTTTTTCTTTGCTTTGACAGCACCTAATGGCCCTTTTCTGATGGTTGTTCCTTTCTATTCCTTTGTCGGATTGTAATAAAGCACAATAATTACAATCCCAATCCACCGGGTTGTGTGTGTTACTTCCCTTTCCCCCCCTAACGAGTAGGGGTCGTAACATATGTGGGGGCTCATCCGGGATCTTTACCCGTTAAAGGGGTCCCGGGATTGTGTATTTATTATATTTCCCTTGGCGTAGTGGGTATGATTATTTGATTATTGGTTGCGTGTATGGGGACGGGGTTTGATTTGCCTGGGTTTTTGGCCAACCCGTCGTATGAAAGCTTCAGTAGCTGTAGGATGTATGATCTCGTCCAAATCGCAGCCCATTTCAGCTTGGGGCATTCCCGGCAGATCCTTAAAAGGGATCTTCAAGGATTGGTACTTGGCGAGTTACTGGAACGGGAGCTTGTCTTGCTGCCGGCGCCGGCAGTGCCGACTGAGCGGACGGGCGCTCGTGGAGAAAAGGACAGCCGCCAGAGCGTGCAAGGGGTACTGGCAGGGGAGCCACCAAAAACTCGACCGGGCATATGTTGAGTTCGCCAGGGAAAAGGGAACTTTGTTTGATAAATGGTGTTTGTCGTAAAAGGTGGCCATAGGCGTCGATTACGCCGGGGACGCGTCCCCACCAGATTTCGTCATGAATCATTTTGTACCCACCACTTAAAAAAAAAAAAAAGAATAAAAATAAAATCAAGTTCAATTATTATGGATTATTACACGGGTCTTCTCAATGCAGTGGAACGCTCCGTTCACTTGCATGGGTTCTTCACAACTTCGCGGTGAATGCTAGATATCAATTGACCGCTGTCAAGGAAAACAAAGGACTTTTTGCCTATAATGACGTCTTTGGAATCACTCCTCAAGAGGTCCGTTAACTTTTCAACCCCAGCGTCTTCGGTTGCTAAGCGACGTCAACGTCTTTGGCAGACTATTTCTCTGCTGATCAACACTACGAATGATGGTAACAAATAAATTGTAACAAGCCACACCATGTGAAGTCATTTTTTCGTTTTGGCAAGTAGCCGTGTAATAAGCGGGATAATATATAGAACGTCGCCGGTCGAATTTAAGCCTCTTCAGTGGGAAGCAATTACCCTCGCTGCACGTTGGTGTCCTGTACGCCCTGTCGGGGCTTATTTTCCCGATAATGACCGGCATTCTATACATTATCCCTTACTTATTAAAAGGCTCTTCTCAATGCTGTAGACTACATTCGTATTCGGTTGCTGAGCGACGTCAACGAGTTTGGCGAATAATTTCTCTGCTGATCAACGCTACGAATGATAACAAATACATTGGAAAAAGACACACTGTGTGAAGTTATTTTTTCGATTTGGTTAGTAGCCATTACTAATAATACCAATACTCTTTGGCTGGGATGATGAGGCATCAGACAATCAAGTCATTTTAGCCTGAATATATAGGTAAGAAGCACCAGAGCAGGTTGCTAGTACCATGGACAGTATCAGAACGATAACCTGTTGAACTAAATGGATGTGGTAGGCTACACCACGGGATGCATCTGCAGACCACTGCCACATAAATAAAGGTAAGACGCGATATTTATTTCTTAAGATTTTCTGGTGCTGTGGCGAGGTCTTTTGTGTTTTTTGCACTCAAGTGGTTTGTCTGTTTTAACTTGCAATTGATAGTCGGTGGAGGCAGTCTCTTGTTGACACAAAGTGACTTTTGGTCATTCTTGAATTCTGGAATAATTGAGGGGGGGAGTTCATGAGTTTTGGTCAGAATGCCTGATGTAGGCTAGTTTTGATGGAATGCGTGTTGTGAATTGAGAACAGCCAGCTCCTGATGTGATACAGCGTTCAGCTGTGCAACAAATATTTTTTTCTTTTTCAATCTTGACGACTTTTGTAGTGCTGTGTGTAGCCACACCTTTGGCCCTTCTGAACTTAAACACGCAGTTAAATTCCTTTCCTAGCTCCTCTTGTTTATGTTGTTAGCTTAGCCATATCATGTCACGTTGTCAACATTGGATACATGGAGCAGAACATAGTGGGTCATATGTCCGATGCTTTTTGAAAACGTTTTCTTCATTAAACGTGCCAGGCAGATTTTGTATACATTTTATTCCTTAGTAATTAGCTACATGGTTATGCCGTCTTTCAGAACCTTTCATTACCGGCACTAAAGAGAGAAAAAGGAGTGCATCCTCATTGTACCCAGCACTTCTAAAAATGCACTTCCGAATGCGTCTCTGTCCCCAGCACATTTCAAACCAAACTGACGCCAATGAAGGTGGCCGACTACAAATCTCTACGAGAGATGGTGTTAGTGGAGGAGTTTAAGAGGTGTCTGCCCGATCGTATTGTGGTCTATTTAAATGAACAAAAGGTTTCTTCTCTCTCCTGTGCAGCCGTGCTGTCTGACGAGTATGTGCTCACGCACAAAGCTGCATTTGGCCCCAAAACTGGCAGCGTTTCTGATGGGAGGAAGAGTTCTGTCTCAGGACAGACAAGTAACAACGTCCAGAAGGATGACAGAGTGTTTTTATTGTCACAAAACTGGTCATGTTATAGCAAACTGTTTAACACGTAAAAACAAGGAAAATGTGAGAAACAAACAGTTTGCTCCTCCTAAAGGGATAGGAATAATAAAGGCAGAACAAAATTCCCCTCAAATATTCAGTCACAGCGACACCCTCGACGAGTGTTTCAAACCTTTCACTTTTGATGGTTTGGTGTCCCTGGCTTGTGATCCTGCTGACAAGCGTCCGGTGCATATTCTGCGAGACACAGCTTGTTCGCAGTCTGTAATCCTCTCCTCCGTCCTGCCGTTTTCTGACCAGTCTGCATGTGGTTATGGTTCTGTGTTGTGGGGGGTGGAAATGGGGTATGTGCTCCGATCCGTCCAGTGTTTATGTCCAGTCTGAGCTAATCACCGGCTATTTCCCCGTGTCTGTTTGTCCGGAATTGCCTATTGAGGGTATTAGTTTCCTGATGGGTAACGACATAGTGGGAGGAAAGGTGACTCCTTCACTGGAGGTGTTAAACGCACCCCAGCGTTTAACAGTGACAGTGCTGCGGGGCCTGGGGACCGATGCACCGGTCGGTGACCGTCCGTCTCTCCCAATGAGTCGGGCTCATCTAAGTGAGCCGCAAAAGGCTGACCTGTCATTGAAAAAGTGTTTCTCAAAGGTGGTGTGTAACAGCAACACAACTGACAAATGGATAGCCTATTACATGCAGGAGGATCTCCTGATGCGCAAATGGTCCCCCTCTGTAGCCGCTGATGCCGAGTGGAGCGTTGTATGCCAGGTTGTTGTGCCTGCGGAGTAGGGCTGCAACAACGAATCGATAAAATCGATAAAAATCGATTACTGAAAGTGTTGGGCAAAATAACCTGCTGAGTACATTACATGTACATTATAAATATAGCTAACTCCTACCCTAGCTTAATGAGCACATCACATGGCAGTCACCTTACAATATAGTCAACTTTTAACACATAACACATACATGAGAATATAGTCAGGTCAAGGCCGGAGCCGAAGGCCCCATTTCCCAGGCTGGCAGATGGTAGACACTCAGACAATGCACCAGTCATCCTCAAGAACGGGAGGACCACAACAGGAGATGCTCTGAAGCTCTCCCCCGTGAGGAGGAACACAAGAAGATATGCATGCATACACTAGTGCCTGGGAGCCAAGGTCAAGTAAAAACACACAGAACCACACACATCTCAAACGCACACACCTCATCACAAGGAGATACAGCATAAGACTGTATCACTCTGAGACTCTTCACCTTCTTCTGAAGCAGACCTTCCACGGAGGCGAAGCTCCGGACGAACCATCAGCGCTGATTAGGGACTTAGACATATTCGATTTCTCACGCTTATGACTCTGTATAACCGTTGCCACTTTACTTAATAAATCCAAGGTCCTCGTGCCGACAGACTTTATTACCTCTCCGTCTCATTTCATCTGGTCCAGTAACTAGACAGACCGTTTTTCCCTTCAATTTGGTGACCCACAACGTGATTTTTTCTGAATTGGACCGCAACTGGGAAACGAGAGACGGAGAGCGGCACGGCCTCGGGACCCCGGAGCACCGGACCGATTCCTGCAGTCTCACCTCGCGGCCGCCCAACAAAAGGTAGGCAGAACCTGTTGATAAAATCCAAACTCTGCATAGTTATATAGGAACCACATTAGGAGGTGAGACTGTGAGAACGGTTCGCTACGGGATATCTCGTGGGGACTAATAGGACTGCACCCCAGCATTTCCCCATAAAACCCTGAATGCGTGACACATCGAATATCGGCTCGTTGCATGGTGAAAGAATACCCTCGAGACCATAGGGCCTATAAGAATCGGTCATAGTGATACAAGACTACCGATGGCCAAAGTAATAAATGCCTGGGCCACAGAGTGGACTCAGAAGGATGCCTGGACCGAGGGTGGAACCAGAGGGAATAATAAATACCTGGGCCATAGAGTGGACCCAGAGGGATGCCTGGCCCGAGGGGGGAACCAGAGGGAATAATAAATGCCTGAGCCACAGAGTGGACTCAGAAGGATGCCTGGACCGAGGGTGGAACCAGAGGGAATAATAAATACCTGGGCCATAGAGTGGACCCAGAGGGATGCCTGGCCCGAGGGGGGAACCAGAGGGAATAATAAATGCCTGAGCCACAGAGTGGACTCAGAAGGATGCCTGGACCGAGGGTGGAACCAGAGGGAATAATAAATACCTGGGCCATAGAGTGGACCCAGAGGGATGCCTGGCCCGAGGGGGGAACCAGAGGGAATAATAAATACCTGGGCCATAGAGTGGACCCAGAGGGATGCCTGGACCGAGGGTGGAACCAGAGGAAAAAACTAGGCTCGTTGCATGGTGGAAAAATACCCTCGAGACCCTAGGGCCTATAAGAATCGGTCATAGTGATACAAGACTACCGATGGCCGAGTATTGGATGTGTATTAAATAATTCTATGTGGTGAGAAGGTTGGAGTCCTTTATCAGGGTTAAAGTCCCTTTGCAAAAAGAGACGGCGTGTGTATGCGCGAGTGGAAGAGAGACAGCGTGTGTATGCGCGAGTGAACGAGAGACAGTGTGTGTGTGTGTGAGAGAAAGAAAGAGAGCGAGCGTATTTTTGGGCCGGCTGAAATATGTGCGAGTGAAAGAGAGACAGCGTGTGTATGCGCGAGTGAAAGAGAGACAGCGTGTGTATGCGCGAGTGAACGAGAGACAGTGTGTGTGAGAGAAAGAAAGAGAGCGAGCGTAATTTTGGGCTGGCTGAAATATGGAAATAAATCAATCAGTGATAACCCGGCTATGTGTGCAACGCTTGCCTGCTTTGCTATGCTTAACGCTATTTTGCCGTGTCTAATGATTGTGGGTGCGGGACACAGAATGAGAAGTCTGTCGATATGTTTCTGTGTGCGTCTGCGAGAAAGAGGGAATCTGTGAGTGAATCAGTGGGTGTGTATGCGTGATCCGCTCTATCTTTGTCCGTTAAAACGGGTAAATGTAGGAATAGATAGATTGATAATAATGAATAAATGTCTCTCTGACGTATTGCGTTGCTCTATGGCGTAACCTGCGGAAATAGATAAATTGACAATGATAAATAACCTTTTTTTACTGTGTCGCTTCAATTTACTGTTTGAACCATTGAAACTAGACCTAGACAAGTTGACAAGGATAAATGATATCTCTTTTTTCTCTGTGTTTCTTTGAATTACTGCCGGACCTGTCGCATTGATAAACTATGATACTAAACAACATCTCTTTGCCGTGTTGGTTGACGGTTTAGTCTGTTGAACCAGATTAATCAATAAAGATAGATAACGATTATTGGCGATGAAGAATATCTGGATGTATTGAATAACGTCTTTAGGCCCTGTTGTTGTTTTTTGCTTCCCTCCCCCCTGTTTTTTCCTCCTTTTTCTCGTTCTCCTCCTCCAAGAGTGACAAGAGTTACCCCCTAGTCTCTCATCCGCTCTCGTGTGTTAGACAGGCCACACAGAGTTATAGCATCACGGCCGCCATTTTTTGAGTTCTCTCACTCAGTCCCAAGCCACACCTCCCCCTCCGCCAAAGTTGGTCCACTCCAACTCTACCCTTCCCCAACTAGACTGCCCCCTGCTGGACCACTCCAACCTTACCCTTCCCCAACTACAGCGCCCCCTGCTGGACCACTCCAACCTTACCCTTCCCCAACTAGACTGCCCCCTGCTGGACCACTCCAACTCTACCCTTCCCCAACTACACCGCCCCCTGCTGGACAACTCCAACCTTACCCTTCCCCAACTACACCGCCCCCTACTGGACAGCATCAATACCAATCCAACCCCGACTCTTGATCACCCCCTGCTAGAAGAATTATCCCAGTTACTAATAAAGCTAAAAAGACAAACCTCCCCGCACCCGGCCTTCAGTGCACGGGCGTCCACAACCCCGACCACCCCCATTTGTCGACCTACACCATTAAGGCAGTACAGAGAGACACACTAACACACAGTACAGAGAAAGGAAATAGAGAGTGTGTTCAACTGAAAGCGTGTGGTGGCCATACGCCATAAAATACCACATATCCAAGGAATACAGGTAGAGCTCTGTTGAGTTTTCAGGCTTTGATAAATTTGTAGTTCCCCGTCTGCCATGTTTGAAGTTCTTTGTAGTCTCTGTCCATAGGTTTCACCTGACAACTCCTCTGCTGGCCGAGAAAAGGAACTACCACTGGTTTCTCCCACACCCAGCCCCCGGAGCCCGCTCGCTTCAAGGCGTTATGGCCGCACCCAAAGTGGGAGGGAGACACGCAGGGAGAGAGAGCGTGTTCTCCTGAAGGAGGGAGAGAGTCACAGGGAGACACGCAGTGGATTTTCACATTATGGCTAATTTGTTTTTCTTTAAGTTTAGTTTTTATTTTGTTTTTTGTCTTCCTAGGACCACAGTAATGATAATCTAATGCAATTGGACTAAAGAAGGTGTTGCTATTAACTAAGTGATTATTATTATTTTCACACAGGAAAGAATAATTGAATAAATATGGGATGATAAAGATGAGGATAATAATTAAAAATATATACATAAAGTAAAAACGTAATCTTGATAAACTGTACAAGTAGGACTACACCAATTAAAATATAGGGTAAATCTCTTTGGTCAAGGATGACGGGGATTAGCGCTACATCTGCTGGGAAGGGATCCTACATGCTATGTTGTCAATTTGGATTCGGAAGTAGTGGGTTTACCTTTCAAATGCCACTACTGCTGCTGCAACACTTTAATCATTTTAACTCTGATAAATGACTTTTTGTTTTATAGTTTCCCTGAGGTGTATCTTTTACGCACACACACGCTGCATAGGGCAGAAGCGGCTGAAGACTCTGTCTCCATCCCTCCACCTTGCGATCTATACCACCATATAGGTGGGGATTGATCGTATCCCAGGTACGGCATCCTGCAGCGAGCCAGTATGGAAGGCTGGTTAGCCAACGACGGGTAAGATCCCACCTTGACACCCGGGACGACCTAAGGCAGGCACAGTCACGATTACTTGGCAAAGTCGCTGTGGGCACTGGCTTACTTGATCATGAAGTCACAAGCTGCAACAATCATAGGAAGTGCCGGGTGGGGTGTAGGGAGGAGGAGGAACAGGAGTCAGATATGTCAGCTCTTGCATCAGAGGTGGTCTTGGAACGGGGCATGTCGCGTTTTATTTTATTTTATTTTACCTTTGTGGTATAGAAGGCCACTAACGCATGTAAGTTTTTTCGGTTTAGTGCATGACTTTGGAACAGCGTGGTTTCAGGCGGCTGATGGTAAACCCACCCATATTGGGCTTTGGATTTGGACATACTGGTTTCGATTTCCCTTCCCAAAAGATTGTCTTTAATTTGCTGATGGTTAAGGTTAGACGTTTCGACGTTGGTTGCACCGACGGCGTTCTTAGATTTGCTTATCATTTAATGCGCATGGTTTTGACCATTGCGCAAGGGGGGAGGTATTGAGGAGAATTTAAAAAAAAAAATTAGAAAACAAGGTTTTTCTTCACCATACTTGCAAACAATGATTGACATCCAGCTGAATGAATGTTAAATATTTGAAAAAAGTGTTCAACAGATGGGTAGAAGCAGTCCCATCAAAAGACCAAAGTGCGACTACAGTAATCAAGTTTCTGACTGGAGAAGTCAAGACAAGGTTTGGAATTCCGTCAGAAATAAGCTCAGACAAAACGTTTGTTCAGAGAACACTCAAACAAGTGATTCAACATTTGCATGTCAAATAAAGACTAGATTACGCCCCAATCCTCAACCACAAGGTATGGTGGAAAGAGGAATGGGACGCTTCAGACAAAGATTAACAGAATTAAATTAGAGTACTACATTAAAGGACTAATGCACTACGACTGACACTAATGAGTTATCGCATGAAAACTAACAGAACGACGCATCTAACCCCGCATGAAATGTTTACGGGTCGACCCATGCCTTCACTTAACATTCGAGGGTCCCAAAAGGGACTTCCATTAGAGTAATTAGAAATAGAATTAAGGAAAATATGTTTGAACATCTAACTGTTGTACATAAGTTTGTAATTCCAGCAAGAGAAACACAAAGTTCCAGGGCCAGAGGAGGAGCCAGATGCAGACACGCCCGGAGCCGACCGACTACCCAAGGATGATGCAATCAAATTTCAGCAGAGTTACAGTCCCTCAGATTAGAGTTGGCAGAGAGCTCCGGCATTAATGACCCCTTCACAGGATGGATGGAGAGCCCAATGAGCGATGGGCGCTACAGGTGCAGCAGGTGCCATCCAAGCTTACCTGGGGATCGAGTATACACCGGAGAGTTTGGACGAGGGACCACCAGAGGGGCCGACCTGATCTGGCTGGAGATCATAGAATAGACCCCCTGCACCATTGTCCAAGAGCCCCCACGCCATGCAGCGCACCAATACATGAAGATCCCCTGATAATTTTTGTGGTGTTGACTTTCAATGCATGCTGAAAGTGTAGGACTTTGCGTCACATATATTTAGAGTTATTTGTTGTGATTTTGATTCTTATTTTGTTTATGGTTACACCTATTTGTATGCCCTCTTGGATTTACTTATTGATTTACTATTTGATTATTGATTTCTTATTGCTTTGCTATTTACTATTTGGTTAATGATTTCTTCTTGCCTTATTACTGATTATTGATTTACTATTTGATTTATTATTGCTTTACTATTTCATTATTCATTTACCAATCATTAATTGTTGACAGTGGTCTGTATTTCCTGTGCAAACTTTGACTGTGAGTATGGCCTCCCTCACCTTGCACCCTTTGATTTTGAGTACAACTCCCCTACACACTCCCAACCTACGCCTCCGAAGAGACACTCCCAGCCCCCGCCGACGACTGTGTCCCCGCCGAGCCGGACATCTACCCGTGAGTGCGAGTGGCCTCTCCAGGTGAACGGCCCCAGCGTCCTGTTTCCATCACCGTCGGCTGACACCCCACCGCAACACCCCTTCCCTCTTCCCCCCCCCCCCGCCTGTGACGTGCTAGTAACCTCTCCAGGTGGGCTGCCCCATTCCCGTCCCCGCCAATGGCATCACCCCCCTCCCACCTGAAGCACCCACGACGCCCGGACCAGGGATCTGCGTTCCGGTACCAGGGGCTGCGGCCCGCTCCCTTAAGGCTTGAGGGCACCCCTGGCTGTATTCGCTTCTGGCTGGTATACGCTTCACTGTTTTTAGCCGCTCCCATATCTATGCCCGCGTCTACGCAACCGACGCCGGGAACGTAAATGTTGTTGTTTATATCGCTGTCCCACTAGATGGAGCTCGGGGATACACACGGGCGAGATTCCAGGGGCCTTGATTGCCCATTTATCAGATGAGGTCCTGAGCGCAGTTGAATAAAAGGGTCTAATGCTCAGGTGGCGCCTTGCGACCACCTGCCCATGATGACGCTCAGGACTATTCCATGGTTTCAGTTGTTTCCGTGCCCCGAGCCTACCCTGGATGCCCCATGCGTGTGATTGCTTGTTGTAACACGACCGGTCAACTCCTCCTCACATCCTTAGTGTGTGGTCCTCTAGGGATGGGTTGAGGGGGATTGCCATTCGTTATCCGCCTCATATCTTCGCTATTATTTAGGGACACGTTTCGTGGTTACATTTCTTTCCTGTGATCGTTAGTGTAGTATTTGTGTGATTGTTGCATTTTTATATTGTTATTGTTTACTGTTCGTTTTATTGTTGCATTTTGTTGTTTTTTGGTGTTTGTTTTTTGTATTATTGTATGTTTATGGTATGTTTTGTGTATTATCTGCTACTATTATTGTTGGTATTGTTTGCTCGCAATGTAGGGCCGGGGTGGATGCCACCCCCTAGGTGGGGTGTGTATGGCATGCCCATGCCTGAAGCATGGGTGGCGTTTCTCCCAAGTGGTTCCCCATACACCCGGTCCAGCGAGCTGTTTTCATCCCAGGCTCATGGTTATTTGTTTTTATGGTCATTTGCCTTCTTTCTGTTATTTCTAATATTGTTATAATGGTAGTCCCGCACTGGAGTCCTATCCCTCGTACCCCTAATGAGTAAAAGTCGTCTTGCGACGACTTGAGGGGGATATGTTGGGCAAAATAACCTGCTGAGTACATCACATGTACATTATAAATATAGCTAACTCCTACCCTAGCTTAATGAGCACATCACATGGCAGTCACCTTACAATATAGTCAACTTTTAACACATAACACATACATGAGAATATAGTCAGGTCAAGGCCGGAGCCGAAGGCCCCATTTCCCAGGCTGGCAGATGGTAGACACTCAGACAATGCACCAGTCATCCTCAAGAACGGGAGAGCCGCACACAGGAGACACTTTGAAGCTCTCCCCCGTTATCTGCCCATACCAAGGGCCTGAGAGACACGAGGAGCTCTCCCCCGTTAGGAGGCATACACAGCAGGGCCTGGGAGCCAAGGTCAAGTAAAACACACAGAACCACACACATCTCAAACGCACACACCTCATCAGGAGGAAGATACAGTATAAGACTGTATCACACAGAGACTCTTCACCTTCTTCTGAAGCAGACCTTCCACGGAGGCGAAGCTCCGGACGAACCATCAGCGCTGATTAGGGCCTTAGACATATTCGATTTCTCACGCTTATCACTCTGTATAACCGTTGCCACTTTACTTAATAAATCCAAGGTCCTCGTGCCGACAGACTTTATTACCTCTCCGTCTCATTTCATCTGGTCCAGTAACTAGACAGACCGTTTTTCCCTTCAAAACCCTAAAATGTCTGGAAGACATAAGCACTTCAACGACTGCCCATCACTTGAAGCTTAAGCTCAACAAGACTGAGCTCCTCTTTATTCCAGGGAAAGATTGCCCTCACATGGAATTACTGGTCATTAGGGCTGTAACGATACATCAACTAACAATTCGGTTTGTATCACGATTTTTGACCCACGGTTCGATACATCCCACGATTTCTTTAAAGTTAAAAAGCATTTTATTTCACACTTATATAACAATTAACTTAATGTAACATTTAATAACAAATAATTTGGAACACTGAACTGATTTGAACGGAACGAATAGCTACTAAAGTATAGCTAAATTAATAAATAAATAACCAAAGATTGCAGTTGGAGGATGCTTGCAGGTAGGCAAAAACCCTCAACTAGTTTGGTGGTTTAGTCAAATATCCTATTAGCGCTTCTTATTAGGCTATGTAGCTTAAATAATGACATAATCAGGCCGTATAGAATGCAACATGTTTAATAGCCTAACTTTCAAATAGATAGGAAAAAACATGAACGTCTAACATGAACGCTGCAATAACGAGGCATAGTGTTACGAGTAGCGTATGTGTGTGCGCAAGAATGGAAGTGTGCGTATGTGTGTGTGTGTGTGAGTGACGTCAGCGAGTGAGTGGACGAGCGAGTAGAGCGAGCGGTAGCGTGTGTGACTAGCGAAGAAACTAACAAGTCCGGTAGAATAAATTACCCATCCTGTCAATAATCGGTGGCCGCTTCATTCCGACCTATAAGCAGACCAACTGCCGGTCAAATCACACAAAACAATAGAGACAAAGATCACACAGGCTATTTTTTTCGCACTTGGCCCCCTCTGGATAAATGTCGTTCATATTGCATATGAGGACTTCGACGGCTGTGGAGAAATGCAATCCTCCGTAGACACGGAGAGCTGTCATCACAGAGAGGGCATCTCGTCGCAGACTTACGGCATCGATAAGAGGAGCGGTGTCAGCAGACTATTATTTAGGCAAATTATGCCCTAAATATCGATATTGGAAAAAACATTGAACCTGATCGTCACAAGTGCCTTTGGCAGCTGTTTTATATATGCTTTATAAAATATGTACTTTTACAACTGTTTTACCTTTCTCCATAATGTCACTGAATGGTATAAACATAAACATCACATAATTTCCAATGTTGAGATTTTCTACAGAATTCACACCTCCAAATGATTGTATCCCAAAAAAGCGCACCACCAATAAAAACCTTTCTGACAGGAATCACTCTTAACATTTATTTCATGAAATGGTAATACAATTTACTTTGGCGTTATGGTTCCGTTTTTTTTCTGGTGTAGGATTTAAAGCATGACATACAGATGTCGGATACAGAATAACATCAGCATGCCAGCATTTGACAACAGGGACCGTAGTTCTCAAATATATAGATTAATTTTGACACACATACCACGATACCATCACTGATGCCCTACTCATCTGCGGTATTTCTGCATCGCTCTCTCTAGTGTTCATCAACAGCCAGCACAGTTGTACGCAAAGGCAAGACATAAGCTACCTTAATTTGTCTTGATACGTGAACTATTCTTCCCTTGTGTAAAGCGATGTGTACAGACGTAGCGCCCTCGGTTTCCTGGATCCCAGGATGTCCGGTTTGATATCTTGAGGCGAATCGATGGCTTTGAGACTACATGTCTCAGAACACGCCTGAGGATCACCAAAGATCTTGCTGGACATGCTACTTTTAAATCAAGATATGAACCATGCCAGCCAAAGCAGTTGGACTCTGGCAGCAGTCAAAAGTAGTCTAACTTCGATAGCAATACCCAACTTTTCAGTGATTAAAGGAGCATTTCACCGGTGGAGGCATGAATATGTATTGAAATTGGGTCCTATATGTAGTCGAATAATAAAATAAAATTCTAATTTGGGGCCGTCTTGACCGAGAAAAGGCAGAAAGTGACTTTTTGACGCTGGTGGATTGAAGACAACAACTCCCACCATGCACCACGATGCACAGCTTCGCTGGCCAATCCCGCTGATCTAGATCTCCACCTATCGGACACCTCGCTGTTCCTTGACGGCTCGTAGAGGTAGCCATGAACAGCTGATTCGAGCATCAGATCTTCAAAATCCCCATCTTCTATGTCAGATACAGTACCTTCCACCATTGTACTTCAGTTTTATCAACAGCCTCTGTTAGCTTAGCTTCAGTCGCTGTGGATGTTAGTTTCTGCTGGTGAAGTCCCACCCACTGGCACTGCTCTAATAGGTCTGTAGCGTCAGTGGGTCACTAGTGCTTGTAGTCTTACGAGAATTCTCCCCTCTTACACTTCCTATTTACTTTGACGCAAAAATCGTCATATTGCGTCATCTTAAACAGGAAGTGTTGGAGATCGATACGGATCTCTCCAGTCTCTCCAGAAAATAAGGGAATGATGCACGACCATTCAAAAATATGAGTCGGTACGATAACGATACAAAGCTTAATGGAAATGGGTTTCCCTTTAAGCTAGCTCGCCACAACCAACATCCTCTGAAGGAGCTTTGCAGAGAACCAGTACCTCGAACACCACTTCTCCTTTTTCGTTGAGGAGCAGTTCAGGAGGAGACTGATAGACAGGTGGCCAGGCAAGCATTTGGGTCCATGCAACTAAGGTGGTGCCAGTGAATCCCGGCCAGCAGAGCTTTTTCGGAGACAGGTTGCATTTCCCGAGATGCAAAACAGTGTGTTAGAAAAGCACAGACTATGTAAACATTGATAGGAAAACTAGCCACTGAAAAGGCGGCGCATATTATTGAATAGTGGAACCAGGCAGAATCATACGCTTGTAATGTTGAGATTGCCAGTCTGTTTCCCAATATCTTCCTGCTGAAGACATATTATTTATATCTCGGGTTTAATCTAATTTGAATGTTGGGCAAGACAAAAAGGATTAGAGTTTAGAATCTCTGCCCGAGCCCGACCCAACCCGACCTTGACCCGACCCGACCCGACCCGACCCGGCCCGGCCGATATTTCCCACAACTATCCTCGGGCCGTGTCTGTTGCAGCTCACTGGTCTCCTCCACTCGCACGCATTACAACGGGCCTGCTGTTTCGTGTTGTGTGTGAAAACACTGAAAGAACTACGAGAGCTATGACATGTTTTACTGTTTACTTAAACTCACACACAGACCGGAAACCAGCATCGGTCCTATCAAATTAAGGGCACACCGTAAAACACTGTCATGCAGACATAACATTTTCCCCCCTCCCAAGGGGAGACACAACTCACATCCCTGAGTGAAACACAATAATAATTAGAAAACCCGTAGTAGGCATCCGTCGGAATACATTTGTGAATAACTTCAGTCCAGCCTGAACAAATCGTTACAAGACTATTTTGAACCTGACCAGACTCAGTAACTGGAACAGTCTGGATGAGCTTAGAACCTGCAACACATTCGATTAACAGTAGTATGAACAGTAGTGCGATTAGGTATCTACAACATAGCCCCTGAGGTAACCCGGTTTGGTGCGGGCACGGACTGGTCGTGCTGCCTCCGGATCAGGATCTTGGCGGACCTCCATGTCTGCCACGGAAGGTGGGGCCACTTTGCGGAGGCGTCGTGGATGCCACCGCGTTCCGTCTGAAAGGTGAAAGGTGGCAGGTCACAGTTGCTCAGTCACCTGGAGAGGCGCTGACCAGAATGACAAGAGCTTATGGCCCCGTGTAGACCTCCGGACCCTGACCCAGTCCAGAATGGTGAAAGCTGGGTGTTTGGCCCTATGGGAACAGTCAAAACGCTGTTTAGTTGCCTGCTGTCGTGCTGAGACTCAGTCGCGTAGCTGGCCAGCTGTTTCCCGCTGGGCCCCCTGTGATGTCAGGTGAGCCGGAACACGCAGGCGATTCAGGGGCAATGATAGCTCACGCCCTAACATCAGGAGTGCTGGTGAGCTGTCCGTTGTAGTGTGTCGAGTAGCTCGGTAGTGCAGCAGGGTCCGCAGGAGTACTGCTGAGAACTGAAATCCCTCTGCTATGTGACCTCTGATACCATTCTTCAGCGTCTTATTCATGCGCTCCACACCCCCATTCGCCTGAGGGTTGTAGAAGGCCGTGCGTATGTGTCTGATTCTCCACTCACTCAGAAAAGTTGTGAAGTCTGCAGAGATGAATTGTGGCCCATTGTCTGTTGTGATTGTCGTGGGCATGCCCCAACACGCAAAAAGCACCTCCAGAAAGACTTGCCTGTGTGGTGACTGACCCAGTAGAGACCGCCTCTGGCCACTTAGAGTACAGGTCATAGGCCACAATGAGGAATAGTGATGTGGGACGCCACGGAGCTCCCAACAAATGTCCATTTGAATGTGCTCCAAAGGCCCAGCTGGCCACTGCGGTGGCTGAAGGGGAGGAGCTGGTGGGGGACCGGTCTTTCCACTCACCAGGCAGGCTGTGCAGACTCTCACCATAGCCTCCACATCTCCATCTATGCCCGGCCACCAGACCACTTCCCGGCAGCGCTGCTTGACCTTGACAATGCTGAGGTGGCCTTCATGAGCCATGGACAGGACACGTGTCTTTGGGGCGGATGGTATGACGCGTTGGCCACTTGCAATGCAGTGGTCGTTCCAGCAAAAATCTTCATCCTTAAAGCGGCAGAAAGGCGCCAGACTGTCTGGTAGGCAAACTACGGTGTGAACTGTAGAGTGAAATTGTTCTGGTGAAGCCTCTCGTACCATCGGTGGATGCGCAGAGGCCTGTGCCCAGAACCGGACGTTGCGAGCAGGGCTGTAAGTGCTTGGTGGTCCGTACGTAATGTGAATGAACGGCCATACACGTACATATGCCATCGCTCACACGCCCAGACGCAGGCCAGGGCCTCTCTCTCCCCAACGGAGTACTTCTGTTCTGCTGAATTAAGTGCTTGGGAGGCAAACGCCATAGGTCGCTCCGTGCCGTTATGGAGCTGAGACAGCACAGCCCCCACTGCGTAGTGTCGTGGCAATTTCTCTATCAGAGTTTGCGTCTAAGACAGATATTTAGATGCAAAAAGCACACAATACTGTTGACAATAAGTGGTTATATATATTTGTAATAAAAGTACGAACAAAGATACATCACAACATGCATCAACAAACAATTAAACAGGCATACATTACAATAATCTGAGGCCTCAGATGGGAGCTTCTCGTTGCGTCTTACTTCATACTCTTACTTCAAGGTACGCTCAGACAAGTCCACTGAGTGTTCGAATCAATGAGTTCTTATTCACTTCGGTTGGGTTTCTGGAGGGGGTGTGTCCCCCAATAAACCAAAAGCCTTTGTGTACCAGATGGTTATCTTTACAACTGAAGCTGCCCTGGATGCCATTGGAGGGGGTAGCGGCCGTGCCATCTAACCCTCTGGCTTCGTTGACGCTAGCCAGGGGGTCGAGGAACAGGCCCATACATCAAAGGATTGCATGGAAGATGATTTACAACACACGAAAACATAGGAACAGGCAGGCAATAAAATGCATCACACGACCCTCGAACGTTCACACTTTAGATGACCCATAAGGAGAGTAGAAGGCAGGCAATATATGCCTCACACAAAATAGTAACAAAACTTAAGATAGACCAAAAACGTAACAACATGTAGATTTTCCATCCCAATCCCCCCTTTGATTATTTATAATCACAAAATGATGCAACCTTTAGGATTAAAATGATTACTTAATCACAACATGCATATGTTCATAATCTACAATGTCCGAACATGGCCTCCAAGTACAGATATTTATACCACCGTTCGCTTTTACAGAAGGTAGCATAAAATCACCTAACATCACCTGGAAAAATACAATTAAACTTCCATCACACTATCAATCCCATCAGATAGTGGTCCAGGGCTGGCATCCATTCTGAATGATGTCGATTCTGGCCCCATCTCTCCCCAGGCCAGATACAGCCCAACCTTCAACTTTTATAAAGCCCAGACCAGAAAAGAGTGCTGGCCATCGCTGTTCCCATTTTGAGCTGACTTGGAACAGCTGAGGGAGCCCACTAAGTCGATCTTTGAATTGCCATATCCATGGAGAACAGCCGAAGGCGTCTGCAGCATGGTGTGGGGCAGGAAACTTGACTGTAGCCCAGTTGAGAAGAGACAAAGCTGCTCCGGTATCCAGCAACAACGGTACACAGACCCCATCTAATTCCACTGTGCACATCTTGAAGGACACAAGGCCAGAGCTGACTGAGTGTATGGGTGTTGGGGCTGACGAGCTAGCCCCAGCCTGTCGTGGGCCTGTCCGTGGGCCGACCACAGCCAGTGCAGAACGACAGACTTTGGCAAAGTGGTTGTCTTTCCTACAGCGCTGGCATGTTTGACCCCTTGCAGGGCATGTTGGGGCTCTGCTCATGTGTGATGGGGAGCCACAATTGCCACAGCTGCGACATGGCTGGCTACGTGTGTGGGATGTGTAGTTTATCCCTGGGTTCGTGTCTACTGATGCAGGGCTAGGTGAGCGCTCAGAATCCTCCACATGCTGAGTGAAGGCGGGCTGAGGGGAAGCGCGGGAAGCTAGCTGTGATGTCAGCTCGGTAGTTTTCTCGATTTGATATTTCCAACGCTCTTCCAAGAGTCAGATCGTCCGGTGACATAATTAACTTCACCCGAATTTTGGGATGGGTTGCATGTACCGCGAGCTGGTCCCTTATCATTTCCTCCTCCATCCAGCTGCGGAGGTCAGCAATATAGTGCTAGACTAACTCACCCACTATTTGCTTGCGCTGCTGGAACACTATTCGGCGGAGAATTACCGTCTGTGGAGCTGCAAAGTGCGCTTCAAGTAGCTTCTTAGTATCCTTGTACTTTCTCGCCTTGTGCACACAACATCGTTTTCAAAAAAGTTGTCGTTTACATCAAAACGCATAAATACGCCGTTGGGACATTATAACTATGCCAAACCTATGGGCGGCAGTGTAGGGAGAAGGATAAAGCCATGCAAGCCAATCAGAATCCTCAGAATCAACAACAACGAATAACATGAGCGTCTTCCTGTAACAAACAAACTGTAAACATAGGGCGCTCATATGAAGTTAAGCATTTCCTGGCGCATAATGTGACGTTTCAGAACCTAAAACCCTGTTTCTACCCGTTGACACGACGACACGTAACCGGCGTTTTCAGAAATCTCCACTTTGGCCGGAGTTTTTAGAAATGATCGTTTTCTGCGACAAAAACTGTGTTTTCGTGTAAATGAGAGGCCAAACCGTGTGAAAATATCTGCGTTTTTCGTGTAAACGGGGCCTAAGTTTGGCCTAGTTAAACATCAGATCTTTGTCAGGTAAAACTTTTTCAAATAATGATTTTATTACCAAGCACAATCTTGATTTTATGTTTTTAACTGAAACTTGGTTGGACCCAGACAACAGATCAGTTGTTCTTATCGAGTCAACCCCCCCCCCCCAACTACACTTTCATGAGTGAGGCCAGAGTTCATATGAAAGGTGGTGGAGTGGGGCCTGCCCGTAATTCCGACACCTCATTGTTCCGACGTCTCAATGGTCCGAAATATTAGATCGACATGCCACTATGCCGACGGTTCGATGTTCCGAAAACGGAACCCATTGCTCCGAAGGTCCGTTTGTCCGACTTTTCAAAAAGGAGGCGCATTAGGCCGACGGTTCAATATGCCGAATAGGCCTTCATATAAAGAGTTTTATACCTCGCTCTCGCTCGCTCTCTCTCACGCTCTCTCCAAAATACAACAATAGGCCTACATATCACGTTCACGATGAATATTGGAGAGCAAAGTGACAACGCTTCACTTCATTTCGACAAAGTGTTTCAGCCCCATGGACAGAGAGCGTAGATCTAATACTCAACACGGGCACGAACACACACACATACACACACACACACACACACACACACACACACACACACACTTGACTAAGTACACGGTATGAGGTATAAGTTTGACGAAATCAATACCAGCGAAATTATTTCGGCTAAAAGCCCACTCTAAACACAGTAAACAACACATATAGGCCCACACACAGCTAATAAAGATAAAAATTGTATTTGTTTTTCACTCACCGTTTGACTTCTTTACGGGAAAAGTAGGCCTATTAGTCCTTGTATAACGTGCGCTTCATAAATTCACCTCTTGTGACCGTTCAAGCCCACAGCAAGTCTGGCTTGGTGAAGTGCACTGCTGGAACTTAGCCTACATCGTCTTTTATTTTTGGTTTCACCACATGTGGAATTGCGCCTTGGCCTATTCGGCATATTGAACTGTAGGCCTAATGCGCCTCCTTATTGAAAAGTCGGACAAACGGACCTTCGGAGCAATGGGTTCCGTTTTCGGAACATTGAACCGTCGGCAAAGTGGCATGTCGATCTAATGGGAAATATTTTGGACCATTGAGACGTCGGAACAATGAGGCGTTGGAATTGGAGTTGCTATTTTATTTAATGAATCTCTAAAATGCAAAAAGATGTTTTATGGAAACTTGGTTTCATTTGAATATGTGGCTCTCAAGTTAAATTCAGCCTCTCGAACCATTTTTATTAATATCTACAGGTCACCAAAATACTGTGCAAACTTTTCTGAAGACCTTGCTGGACTACTGTCTGTAATCTGTATGGAGTTTGACTGTTTATTAATTGTTGGGGATTTTAATATACACGTTGACAAACCCGAGGACAGAAGTGCTAAAGAACTGTGCTGTGTACTGGAAAATTTTGGACTCTCTCACCATGTAAACCAGCCTACAAATAACAAAGGTCACACCCTGGACTTATTAATTTCAAAGGGCCTGGACATTTCAAACCTTTCAGTGTCTGATGTGGGTCTCTCCGACCATTCATGTTTGTTTTTTGGGAGTACAATATCTTTGCACACAACTGAAAAAACAAAGGTTATCAAAAAACGCTATATTACTGAAAACACAAGTGAAAAATGTATTCAGGCATTTTCTCTGTCCCCGCTCCTCCCCTGTGTCTCACTTAATGAGCATGTAGGTAACTTCAACTCAAAAAATACAAATATTATCGATACTATTGCACCCACCAAGGTGAAGGTCATCTCTGTGTGACCGTGGCAAGAATTTGTTGAATGTCGACAACGCCACCTAGGGGAGGATATATCCCAGGACCAGAACTGTGCTAGCTAACATGTGCTATAGCCACCCCCGAGACGCTACAAAAGCTTTATGCAATACAAGTTTGTACAATCTGGGCCAGAGACTTGAGTTCAAATTAATATAATTTATTAGAATTACTGGATACTAATTACTAGAGCTGTCAAGCGATTAAAATATTTAATCGCGATTAATCACATTAATGTCATAGTTAACTCGCGATTAATCGCAAATTATTTTTCTATGCTAAATATCCCTTGATTTTTTTGTCCAATAATTCTTCTCATTTTAATTCTCTTATCAACATGGTGAAGTGCATCGGCTTGCCTTGTGCAAATGATTTTTTATTGATAACAACATTGGCATATACTGATCAAAACAGGACGATACAAAAAAAGAGCCTATAGTGCAATTAAACGACTGCTTTGAACAAATGTCATTTGAACATAGCAGTCAGGCTACTGCTTCTTTGTTTTGGGCCAAAGAAATATATATATATATTTTTTTGTAATAAAATAATTGCGTTAATCGCGCGATAATTTTTTTAACGCCGTTAAAATTGGTTTGCGTTAACGCCGTTAATAACGCGTTTAACTGACAGCTCTACTAATTACATGTCTGGTCACCACCTGGGACACACAAAATAGTACACAATAAATCTAGCAGACTGGACGAATAAACTAAATGAAAAGAAATGAAAAGAACCGACAAATTAAACAAACAAAAGCATAAAGCAGCATGCAGGCCAAGCGGGGACGATGGGCAGCACACCACTGCGTAGCCTTAGCCTATGAAACAAAGAAAACGATAAACCGTGCATGCAGGTCAAGCAGAGAAGATGGGCAGCACACCACTTCGTAGCCTTAGCCTATAAAGCAAAGAAAACAATAGATTGCATAATGCAGGTCAAGCAGAGCCAGGAGACGCACAACACTGCATAACCACATTAGCACAAACAATAAGCAGCATGCCATGCAGGGCAAGCAGGGCAGACGGACAGCACACCACTAGCCGAATACACATAAAACAAAGAAAACAATAAAATGCGCATGCAGGTCGTCATGCATGTGAGAGTGAATTTGTGGCGCAACAGAACAGCAGCCCTTAGGTGACGTCGGGGTAATTGGCCACGATCCACTTCAAGGCATGGGGCCGATGAATGCCTCAGTTTGGAACCGCCGGTCATGGAGAGCGAAGTCGCAGCACATCTACAGCTAACAGCACAACCGGAGAAGAGATAGCCTTTAGTTTACATACGTTGACTGACGAGAATAGTAAATTAATAGCAGCCTACCTCCAGGTGATCCCAAACCAGCACCTAATTTGTAAGCCACGCAATGCGAAGCAGCCAACTTCCAGCCTACGCCGACGAGTAATGGACGCTCCGGAAGCAAAATCCCTAATCAGGATGGCTATGGCTTGGCCAATCATACCGAAACCGGCCAGAGGTATATACGCTCAACCTGCCACATTCTACCCCCCCCTTTTTGAGTCGTCGCCCCGACGACTACCTGTGAGACAGAATTTCAGCCAACTTGAACACCGTCTCACGGGCTGGCTAACGCTACCCATGCATAATCAAGGTACCTAACCTTCAGGACCCTTCACGGCTGGCCTTGGAAGGTGTTAAACGTTGGAGTGCTGACCGGCCCTGGAACGCCCCGTCTGCCGCCGGACCGGCAGGGAATAACTTAGCGTTTCACCGGAGAAGTCAACCGGCTCCTTGGCTGGGCTACCATACTGAACTGAGCCATGTTCCAAAACTGGCATGTTTTGTAATGGTGTTGGCTCAAGGGGCCCCGAGGAACTTGAGCCAGCATGACAAGGCTCGACTGGGGCTGGGCAAGAGACAATGAGCCATATGTCCTCCCCAGGAGGATCGTCAGCCGCTATGGTCGAGGTGGATTGGGTTGGGACCTGAGGTGGTTCCACAGTGGAGCTTGGGGGGACTTGGCCCTTTAACATATCACGGTGGACATTTCTTGTCTTATGCAAGTTGTCCACTGGAGCGATGGTGTACACAGACCCCTGTCCCATAGGTACTGTAAGCACCTGATGAACCACTGGACTCCAAAGATCCTGGATCTTGTGTCGTCCTCTAGCACTGTGGTCCCGAAGGTATACCAACTGGCCCACCTGCAGAGGTGCCTCATGAACCCTTTGGTCATGTCGCTCTTTCCGGCGACCAGCAGCTGCTACTAAGCGCTGCTGTGCGCCCTCAAAAGCCAACCTGAGCCGTGTTTGGTGCTCCACAACCCAGTCCTGCACAGTTCCCGGTACTGGTTCCTGGACACGTCCCAAGAGGAAGTCTATTGGGAGCGTTGGCTCTCGACCAAACATTAAGAAAAAGGGGGATTCTCCCGTGGCCTGGTGGGGAGTGGTGTTGTAACAGTACACAACCTGTGGGAGGCAACAAGTCCAGTCTCGTTTTCGTGTTGCTGGTAAAGTACGTAAGAGATTGTGCAGGGTCCTATTAAATCGCTCGCACTGCCCATTACCCGCTGGATGATATGGCGTAGTGCGAGACTTCCCCACACCATATAGGGAGCAGAGCTGCTGGATCAGGTTGCTTTCAAAGCACCTACCTTGATCCGAGTGAATACGGCTAGGGACACCAAACCTGTAAAACCACTCATTCAAAAGCACCCGGGCAACTGTGGCCGCTCGCTGGTCCCGTGTAGGGATAGCCTGCGTGTATTTGCTAAACACGTCCGTTATAACCAGCAGATTTTCGACCCCATTCTGTGCTGGCTCCAACTGGGTAAAATCAATAGCCACAATTTCATTGGGCCTAGATGCCAGCAAATGGCCCATGAAGCTATGGGGAACCGGTGCAGGGTCTTTGGCAATTTGACAACGGTCACATTCTCGACACCACTGTTTGACATCTGCATACAGATCAGGCCAAAAACAGCGGCGGCGTACAAGCTCAGTGGTGCGCTCTGCCCCCTGGTGGCCATGGTCCTGATGCAGCAGTTTCAAGACTTCTTGTCTGAGGGCTGCCGGCAGGAGGAGTTGTAACGTTTCCTCCCCCCCATCGGGACGGAAAACCTGACGATGTAATACCCCTTCCTTTTCCACCAATCGATCCCAGTAGCGCAGGAAACCCAGAGCTGGTTTAGAGACACAATGTCGCTCCTTGGTGGAAGGTAGCACCTGTCTTATCCAGAAGGCCAAAACTTCTTTCAAAGAAGGATCGTTGGCCTGCATGTAGCGGATGTCAGAGGGGGAGTGACCTGGGAGGACTGATATTATTGACTGTGTTGCCAACACCACAGGGTTTGGTGCAGAAGCCTGCTGCAGGCAGACTGGGACCAAAGTTCCAGGGAGAGCCGACCCACCCAAGTTTGCGCTGGACAGGTACTGCCTTGACAGGGCATCAGCATTTTTATTGCTGCGGCCAGAGCGATACTTGATCTCAAAATCAAAAGACGCCAGCTGGGCTGCCCATCTATGTTCAGTGGCCCCCAGCTTAGCAGACTGGAGGTAGCTGAGGGGATTGTTGTCAGTGAATACCACACATTTGTGCCCCAGCAGATATTCCCTGAATTACTCAGCCATGGCCCACTTGAGGGCAAGAAATTCCAACTTCATTGAACTGTAGTTGTCCATATTGCGCTCAGTAGGCCGTAGACCCCGGCTTGCGTAAGCAACCGGCCGGACCACTCCCTCCTGTTCCTGAGAGAGGACGGCTCCGAGACCGCTATGACTCGCATCCACCTCCAAGACAAAAGGCAGGGCAAAATCAGCATAGACTAAAACCGGTGCGGATACCAATCTGGTTTTCAAAGCCTCAAAACTCTCTTCACACAGGGTCGTCCACGCCCCTGCCAGACTACGGCTGGATCCCCGCTTGCATTTTGTGCCAGAGAGGTCTGCCACTAGCTTGTGCAGAGGGCCAGCAAGTTTTGCAAAGCCTGCCAAAAAAGCGCCGGTAATAACTTGCAAACCCTAAGAATGAGCGCAGTTCGGAGATGTGCTGCGGCCGCTGCCACTTAGCCACTGCCTCGATCTTAGCCGGATCAGTAGCCACTCCCTTATTGGAGATCACGTGTCCCAGGTAACTGACCTGCTGTCTAAAGAAAGCACATTTCTCCAATTTGGCCTTCAGTCCTTCTTTATGAAGACGTTGGAGAACGACTTCCAAACGCTGTAGATGTTGAGTGACAGAAGACGAAAAGACAACAATGTCGTCCAAATAAAGGAGCAGGGACTGGCACTGTGGTCCCCGAACATACGCTGCATTAAGCGCTGGAATGTGCCCGGGGCGTTACATAGTCCGAAGGGCATCCTGTTCCATTCGAATAAACCAAATGGCGTACAGAACGCTAGTTCTGTATGCCCTCTGTACCAATTCCTATCTGAACTCACTTCCGGTTGGGGAGGGGGTGGGGGTGGAGGGGGGATCCCTATTCACAGGGGGACTTCCGGTTTATGGTTTATGACGGGTCATAAACCATAAACCCTTTGTGTAGGTATGACAGGTGTAATGCCCGTGTTGAACCTGCAGGGGTCGCTGGGGTGCTGGATCTGTATAATCAAAGGTGTGTATGTGGGTGTGATTAGTGCATGTGAGTGCATGTGAGTGCATGTGAGTGCATGTGTGTGTGTGTGTGTGTGTGTGTGTGTGTGTGTGTGTGTGTGTGTGTGTGTGTGTGTGTGTGTGTGTGTGTGTGTGTGCCTGGTGGGGGTGTGTTAGGGTTATGCGAGGCCAAAGAGTCTGGTCTGTAGGTGTGCTAGCAGAATGATCACAGTGCTGTTTGAAGTATCCCCATCACTATATGCAGATTGTTTTGGAGGGAGTGTGTGTGTGTGTGTGTGTGTGTGTGTGTGTGTGTGTGTGTGTGTGTGTGTGTGTGTGTGTGTGTGCCTGGTGGGGGTGTGTTAGGGTTATGCGAGGCCAAAGAGTCTGGTCTGTAGGTGTGCTAGCAGAATGATCACAGTGCTGTTTGAAGGACAGCCAGCCGTCAATGCGGATTGTGGGGTGAGGCCCTTAATGGAGGAAGTGGGCATACAGGCGAGGCCATAGAGAGTGTGAGGTGGGACACTGCCGATAGGTAGATCGTCACGTGCTGTTTGAAGTATACCCCGTCACTATATGCAGATTGTTTTGGAGGGAGTGAGTGTGTGTGTGTGTGTGTGTGTGTGTGTGTGTGTGTGTGTGTGTGTGTGTGTGTGTGTGTGTGTGTGTGTGTGTGTGTGTGTGTGTGTGTGTGTGTGACGTAATAATGTGTTTTTTAATCTACCCTACTATTTTACGAAACCGGCAGATACATTTATATAGTGATGGGGGTACTGATAACATGTCCGTAATCATCCGTATAGGGATATACTGTAGATATATATAAATATTTATATGTATATTTTAGAGCTGTCAGTTAAACGCGTTATTAACGGCGTTAACGCAAACCAAATTTAACGGCGTTAAAAAATTTATCGCGCGATTAACGCAATTACTTTATAAAAAAAATAAAATAAATTAGTAGTAGATAGTTCAACCGATGGTAGAACTATCATAGTGAAGATACGGACTGTGGTTCACATTGACAATATATTAGGTGATATCATGATACTATTAACAGATATTCTAGTAATTTTCATCTAATATAGTGTATTTGGATTAACTTTACTTTTCAATAGTATATAGTCTGCCTATGGTTCGTTGAGTGGGTGTAGGCCATCGGTACCTACGTATGTGTGAGTCCAGTACCTATTGGTCAGGAGTCTATGACGCAGGGTCTTAGGTGCGAATGTCTACAAATGGGCGTCTATCATGCATAAATATACGGGCCCCATTGGTACGGATGAGTACAGCCTCCGACCCGGACGTTAGACACGCTATTCTAAGATAGTAAACGCGTCGTAGCGGTTGGAAGAAAAAAAAAGAAACATCGATCCGTCCTGCGCTACTATGCCGACTGACTGTAAGTATTCATATGAGTGTATTATGATTATATTATGACTATGTCTATGTGAAACAGCTGTTTATATCTGACTGAAGCAGTGATTACTCCACAGCGATTCGCGGCGCCGGCGGTGAGAGCGTGAAACAGCAGCTGGGTCCACGTGGAAGTATGTTTGTTTGTTTTTATAGTAGCGTATAATATATAGTTCCATAACACTCTCTCTATCATTATTATGATTAGTTGTTATAGTATATTCATGTAGAACAACGATTAAATTTGTGTTTTCCTGATGTGTAACAGGTTCGCATGATATTCGGCTCAACATTCAAAGAACGATTCTAGCAGACCAGACTAATGTGGGGGCAAGCGGTAGTTTTGGTAAGTTGTTAATACGCCCGCTATTAGTATATCTATAGGTGTATTACCAAAATAAATTATCTATTTATTTAGCATCTAAAACAACCAAACCTAACCCATAAATACTTTTGTATTTTGTTTTTTGATCCACGTTTAGTACCTATCGCGGCCATTGTGAAACAGCGAACCCCCGGACCAAGTCGTCTATCCAAGAAAAATTTGAAAAGACCGGCGGGAATAGGGTTGGCTCTACCCTGCTCACCGCTGGCCATAGATCAGCCACAAATTCCTTATAAAAAGGCTCGCAAGGACGCCCCACATAGTGTTTTAGCTCCGGAGAATTTTAACCAGGTTATCCAAGCAGTCATAAACCCTCAAATCGCGCAACATGGGGCTGTATGGTCTGACTCCAAACACCAAGTGATCGGGGCAGTGGAGGTGCATGTGTCTGCGTCGCCTACAGAGACCGTCACAGTGCAACCGGATGGGACCATACAACACGGTAGGAAATTAATGAAAAAAAAAGTATGTATATATTCTATAGAGTGTAATGATCATGATGGGCTTGATACTGATTTCTTTTCTTTTTTCTATTACAAACAGCCCATGGAGATCCCCAGTGTGCGCCACTACCAGTGCTGACCGCCGATGATTTGGCTGGTCTTGACGACCTCTCGTCCTGGTCTTCATCGCTGTTGGACCATATCGACTTCACTCCAGCTCAGTGGATCGACTCTCCTGCTACATCCGTAGGGGCTGCCACCAGTGCAGAGCCTGTACAACACCACCAGCCTGCAGATCCTGCATCTGGATCCCTACACGCCATTCAAGACCCTAGCCGCGACCCCCCGTGCATTGTGAGTCCCAGCGCTCATGAGGTAGCGGTGCCGCTGGTACCAGTCGGCCCCGCAATTGCTGTTGATGAACACCTTGTGGGGGGGCGATGTGTTAACTGGTGTAAAGAATTTGCTGATAAATTAGCCTTGGTAACTGCGGCGGTGGATGTAAACTCCTTAACCATTGTTCGTCAGAGTAAACTGGGTGTGTTGGCTGGTAAACGTGGTGACCGTAGATATCAGGATCTCGAAGAGCAGACGAAGCAGGCCTTCATAGCTATCAGGGCCGAGATTGCGCGTGATCGTATGACTGTTGAATCCCCAAACACTGAGACAGTGCGTAATGGTCTTGCTATCGAAGCCCTTCAGCGTAAGCATCTGGATGCCGAGGCAGCTGTGCGTGTCAACACGCAGGGCATAGAGAGAATTAACGCGCAAGAGGGGTTAAGAGCTGCTAAAACCGCTAGAAAATTCTGGTTAATGGAATCTGCTAGCGAAGCTAACGTCAATGCCTATCGGGCAATGAGTACCGAGATGTCTGTGATGAATGACACACTAGCAAAGCTTACGATGAATGCTATTATTTGATTTGTGTTTTTGTTTTTTTTCTTTTATTTCGTGGAGAGGGTATCTTTTGTTTTAAATGGCATGTAATAAAACTTTTTTTCTTTTAATACCTGACTAATTAACGTGTTTTTTTTTTTAATTATTATTTATATATATATATATATATATATATATTTTTTTTATCTATTGGCATAAAAAAACTATAGCTGTACACTATGCATAACGCCATTAGCCCTAGAAAAAGGAAATTCAAATCTATAGACGGTAATCCCAAGAGACGGCGTAGATCTGATAGTGGGGGTAGCATTATGGATTTAGAACTTGAAGAGATGGCAATGAGGTATGACGCAACCGGCGATACGTCTCATTTGTCGGCCGTAGGACATGTGGGGGGTGGGGGCATGTATGCAGAAGGTTGTTTAGAAATGCGGGAAATATGTGTTGGCATAGATAGAACTAGGCGTGTGTTAATTGCAGCTGATGCATGGGGTCGTAGTATGCCTAATGCTCTATATCAGGCAGCACAGATAAATGTTTCGAACGAGCCAGGCCTAGATGACATGGAGGGGCTAGAGGCGCCAGGAGATTTAGACACAAGGGACGTGTTGTATGCGGTGGCAAACACACGAGATGTACTTAACGCTGTCGATGGGTGGTTGGATAGTGCACAAGAGAGTCTAGACATATCATCGCAGATCAATGTATTGCATGGGTCGCAGCGTGAGGAAGGGGTTGGCGAGGGTTTTCAGGACCCCCCGGCTGTGGCAGGGGTCCCTATAGAGTCGAATATACAGGTCGGAGGTGGTGGTGGTGTGGGGGGTGGTGGTGGTGGTGGCGGTGGTGGTGTGGGGGGGTGGCGGTGTGGGGGGTGGCGGTGGTGACGGTGATGATGTTGAGGGTGATGGCTGTGGTGACGACGATGGTGGTGCTGTTGATGATGATGGTACACCTGTGCCTGCTGTAACGGGGGAAGATAATGACGAGTTGCATACTAGATTATTTCCCCACTTTAACGGCTTTGAGGTTAGACAGTCCATTGATCTGAGAAGTATATCCCTTGCAAATTTACAGGAGGTCCCTGATTTGATCAGGGAGAGGCTGTCGGGTGTCATAACAAGCTGCTCACAAAGTGCAGCCGATGGTAGTGTCTTAAACGTGGTGCTGAGAGGCCCTTCATTGGCCTCTGATGTACAGGCTGTGCTCGTATCGGGTGACGATTACAATGCAGATTTGTTTATGGACCATATTAGCCAAGTCATACAGAGTAACGACACAGGTCTGACGGATGATGTGCTAGAGTTGGTGGTCACAGGGGTCCACAACAAACGGGGTGGGGTACGTTTGAAGTTAAAAAACATTCCCTATGATGAAATCATATACAAGAAGAAGCTAAGTCTCTACACCCCGAGTAATACTCATGACAATTTGTGTTTCTCACTATGCCTGACACATTTTCTGCATGAGGGGGTAACCGGGGGTGACACAGTGTCCGAAGAGACTAATTTGGAGGCGGCTCGCAAATTACACAGTGATCTGGGGTTTGGCCCAGATCACTCTGTGGGTTTCTCTGATGTTTCCAAATTTGAGAGACATCTAGATGTTAAAATCCTGATATTTCATCATAATGATGCATTCAAGAAGCTGGAGATGTTCCAGACACATACGGCCCAACATCCTAAAACAGTATGGTTGTACCTCCATGATAACCATTATCATTGCATAGAGAACAGAACGGCATTCTTTGGTACGGGATATGTGTGTGAATATTGTTACAAGGCCCATGAGGGAATTCTATTCCACAAATGCCCGATCCATTGCAATGTGTGTCTGACAGTGTGCGATAGACTAGCAGGTCGTACGATAAAGTGCAAGGACTGCGGTCGTATATGCCGCTCGCAGGTCTGCTACAACACACACAAGAAGCATTCCGCCAAACATGACATGATACCTTGTGAAAAGCTCAAATACTGCGATCGTTGTTGTAGACAGTATATCATACCGCAGAAGAAGAAGAAGGGGGAGGGGGAGGGGGAGGAGGAGGAGGGGGAGGGTGACGATAATGGTCAAGTATGCAGCGAGGCAAAGTGTCGTAACTGTGGGGAACCGATGCCCGATGATGGAATACATGATTGCTATATCCAGCCGTACGACAAGAAAAAGAAAAAGAAACGCAGGGGTGGTCGTCGGGGTAACCGTTATACAACAGCCCATCCATCGGATGACGATGATGACGACGGTCCGCCTAATAAATACATATACTATGATTTCGAAACCCGCATGCATGATGGTCGTCACGAAGCAAACTGTGTGGCTGCTAAGACGTCTGAAGGCGCAGAATGGTATGCTACCGGTCTAGATTGTGTAAGAGAGTTTGTGAAACGCTACAGAACAGGGGAGTATACGTTGTATACAGGGCTGTAGTGGAGGGTAAACGCACGTAAACGCCGTTTACGCACCTCTGGAATTTAGGAAATAGCGTTTACGCACCTCTAAATAGCGTTTACGCACCTCAAAGTTCCCTGTGCCTTGTATTCTGCCGTTGGAATAATCGGAAATAAATTCAGCATCATTTTAAAACACCTAAGACAAGGTTTCATATTGTTGAACAAATAAACGCTGTAATCTGAATCATTTTCATCTGCGCTGTAGGCCTACGCTATTATGGTCTGTGACCCTCCAATCAGTGCCTTGCGGCTGCGGCAGCGACATCAATCAGGATCCAGGAAAATATGTAAACAGGAAGTATGTAAAGACATGGCCCTGCGCGTTGTGGATTATCATGCCTGCCTACCTGTCATTAATTAGCCATGGATATCAGGCGATTTTTGAAGAGACCTTCGAGTGCTCCCACTCCCAACAGATGCCCGAAAAAGGCCTCAAGTACAAAGTAAGACTGAAGATGATCAATTCACATGAGTTGTTTTTGTGATTTATAAATCAATTTTACTTGACGAACTATTAAGTGACTACGAGCATTCAGATTGGCCAATGTGTAGTCATGCTATCCGTGTACTGCCCACGTCAAAATGAGTGAAAGTCAGTCAGAGTTTTACTATCCATATTAAACTCCGGTTTCGGCGTATCAACTTCGCTATAGCTTGGTCGCTATGTTAAAGCCTCAATTTGGAGATGCGAGGTTGGCGGTTGCAGCCGTGGACTCCGCGGCTGAACCGTGGATCGGGCGGATGACGCGACAAAAAAATATATTTTAATTAAATTCGGGCGGTTGGCGGTTAAACCAATACAAATATAAATATTTATAAATATTTGTATTTTATATATTATAAATATTTTTATTTTATTATTTTCTTTAAAGTTATTTTCCCAGCAAACTGGCCTGTTCCCTAGAGGAGCAGTATGGGGAATCCAAGTAGAAACAACTTGCCCAAAGGTTCAGACTTGATGACAGAAAAATTCTTGAAGGCTATAGGGATTTTAAGGATAACTCAAGCATCATTCCAGAAAACCTTGCACCACTCCTGAATATCAACCATCTCATTCCAGTTAGCACTGCTGAGTGTGAGAGGGGGTTCAGCTTAATGAACATCATAGTGTGCCCCCTGAGATGCAGTCTGCACTTGGTCACAGTGTCGTCCTTGATGTTTATTCAACTGAATGGCCCACCACTCAGCCACCACAAAGTTCAATCCAACACGTATGTGAAGTCCTGGCTGGTGAAGCACAGGGGAGCCATGAACTCCAGAACACGCCCCTGCAAGGCAGGACCTGACGTGGAGGACAAGGAGGCCCTCTGGGTACTACTGTGAAAAGCATGCATACTAATACACACACATACACATGCCATAGATAGATTGTTCTTAATCTACACATACTTTTCTTTACTGTTGAAATTTGAATAACTTGAATAAACTACAAACACATTCATTGACTGTCACTAATTGATTTAATATGACTTTAATTGATAACATAATGGAATATAACCAGGCTAGCCTTACAGAGTCGCAACACTTTGCGTTGCGTTGTTTCGAGGTCGGTCTGATCAAAAAATTCATAGTTTACCCACCTCTAATTTGACCACTACAGCCCTGGTTGTATACATTTGTTGCACACAATGCATCGGGCTTTGATAGCTATATCGTCCTGGATTACATGACCAAGCAGGGTATTAAACCCATTTTAGTCATGAAGGGTAGCAGAGTCATTTTGATGCGTGATGACGCCTACCAGCAGAGATGGGTCGACTCATTTAGCTTTTTGCCCATGCGATTGGCTAATGCACCGGCGGCGCTGGATTTTGAAGATATGGCAAAAGGTAATTTTCCTCATAAATTCAACACACGGGCCAACGAGTCTTATGTCGGTGCCTACCCTGAGATCTCATATTATGGTTATGATTCCATGACTAGCGATCAAAAGACAGATTTCGCTATTTGGTACAGATCTGTACGACGCAAAAAATTTGACTTTCAGAAACAGCTGCGTCGCTACTGTGTCAACGATGTGAGGATCCTGTACACGGCGTGAGGGATCTACAGGGAAAATTTCATAGAGTGTGCCACTATAGACCCCTTGGCCTATGCCACTCTGGCTTCGGCGTGCATGGCCACCTTCAAAAAGTCGTTCTTGAAGAAAAACGTCCTGGCATTGACCTACGAGGGGGTCTATCGGAAAAAGCAAAAGTCGTTCTCATTTGCATCCATCCAATGGCTTGAATATCTATCCCACTCCAATAACCTGGAGATTCGGCATGCTCTCAACCATGGAGAGGCTAAATATGGACCATTCTTCCTAGACGGACATGCACCGTCTATAAACACAGCCTATGAATTTGCAGGATGCTTTTATCATGGGTGTGAACATTGCTACAATGCTGGGCACCAGAACCCTGTCCTCAAGAAGACCTATGGCGAATTGTGGGTGCAGTTTCACCTCAAAGTCAAGGCCCTCAAAAGAGATCATGGTTTAAGAGTCCTGGTCATGTGGGAGTGTGAGTGGCACCGTCTGAAAAAGACCAATGCTGCAGTGCAGGCATTCTTGGCTACTCTGAAGATACAACCTAGGATTGATCCTCACGACTCTCTCTATGGGGGTCGCACCAATGCCATCAAAATGTATCACAAGGCCGAGCCCGGTGAGAAAATACGCTACCATGACTTTACCTCCCTCTACCCCACAGTACAGGCTCGCTGTCCTTATCCTGTAGGACAACCCCAGATCATTTTCAGGGATTTTGGTCCTTTGGATGGGTATTTCGGCATCATCAAATGCACTGTGTTGCCCCCCAGAGGTCTTTACCATCCTGTGCTCCCTTACAGATGTCATGGGAAGCTGATGTTCCCCCTCTGTGGTACATGTGCCACTGAGCTCAATCAGACAGACGCGTGTCATCACTGCAACGATGAACGGGCTCTGACAGGCACCTGGGTGACTTTTGAGTTACAAAAAGCAGTTGAAATGGGTTACGTGTTAATCCAGATGCATGAGGTGTGGCACTACCCCAAACTGTCAAAGACTCTGTTTAAAGGGTATGTCAAAACGTTTCTCAAGCGTAAACAGGAGGCTTCAGGATACCCCAGCACAGTGGATACTGCGGAGAAACAGCAGGTGTATGTGCAAAACTACCTGGCAAAGGAAGGCATACAGCTGGATCAGATGCAACATGTGTGTGAATAAGGCCATGCGTAATTGCAACAATTTGATTCTAAACAGTCTGTGGGGTCGCTTTTCACTACGCCCAGACCTACCCACTTGTGAGCTAATTTCTGAACCTGAAAGGTTCACTCAGCTCATGCTTAGCGATAGCTATCACATTAGTCACTTTTGCTTTATCTCTGATGATGTGGCCCTTGTACAATGGAAACACGTAGATGCACGTCTCGCAAGGGCGCGGGAGGTCAACGTGATTGTGGGGGCTGTGACTACTGCCCATGCCAGGCTCATGCTCTACGATCTTCTAGACAAACTACAGGAATGTGTCCTCTATTGTGACACAGACAGCATCATTTTTATTTCTAAGGAGGGTGATTGGGTACCCCCTTTATGCCCTTATCTGGGCGACTTGACCGACGAGATAAATGATGGTGATCTGTATGGTACCGAACAGGAGGATTACATTAGCAAATATGTCTCAACAGGTCCTAAAAGCTATGCATACCACACCCGTCACCACAAGTCTGTCGTCAAATGCAAAGGGGTGACTTTAAATGCAGCAAATGCTAAAGTGGTCACCCAGCAGACACTGAAATGTCTATTGGATGATTTTGTCAACCATCGGCCTCAAACCCTCGACGTCACCACCACAGTAGATACCATCCAGCGAGATAAGACTAAGTTTCTGCTTAAAAACGCTACTGTAGTTAAACGGCTTAGGGTGGTTTACAACAAACGCAGGGTCTTCCCCGACTACACCACGCTTCCTTACGGTTATTAACCATTTTGGTTATTGTTTTTCACTTTTTCACATGATCCATGTTTTTTCTTCTTCTTCTTTTTACATATCGTTTTCAAATGATCCATGTTTTTATTCATTTTATATTTTTGAGGGGGTATGCATATTGTGTTAAGAAAATCAAATCATACTATACTATAATCATGTTATTAACTATTTTGTTCTTTATTGTTTTCAAATGATCCATGTTTTTTTATTCATTTTGTATTTTTGAGGTGGTATGCATATTGTGCTAAGAAAATCAAATCATACTATACTATAATCATGTTATTAACTATTTTGTTTTTTATTGTTTTCAAATAATCCATGTTCTCTTCTTTCATCTTTTTTATTTTAATCATTTCTGTATTTTGGGGGGTATTCATATTGTATCTGTATATACTTTTTTTATGCATCATGTATTAATGATGAATGACTGTGTTAATAATCATGTCGGTGTTAATAAAGAATGTTAACTGTCAAATGTTTCACGGTTCTATGGTCACAATACATCCGTCCATCAGAGGGGATGCACACAGACCGCAGAGATGGCTGTTGTACACACTACGTTCGACCCTAGACTTCAACACCCGTTCAGCATGGTAGTATCAGGACCTTCAAACAGCGGCAAAACCTACTTTGTCAAAACAGTCATTGAAAATATAGATCGGTTATTCTCAGAAAAGATTGAAAATATAGTATATGTTTATTCATGCTGGCAGCCCATATATGATGATTTGCTTAAAATAAGGAACATTCACTTTGTAGAAGGGATCCCCAAATCTCTATGTGATGATGCAATCTTACCAGTCCATACTAGAAATCTGCTCATTATTGACGACTTGATGAACGATGCATGCAATAATATAGAGGTTCAGTACGTTTTTACCAAATATGTACACCATCGTAATCTCAGTTGTATGTATCTGGTCCAGAATTTATTTATGCAGGGTAAAACCAGCCATACAATTAGTCTAAATACCAATTATATGGTTTTGTTTAAGAACCCTTGTGACAAATATCAGATTATGTTGATAGCCAAACAGATGTTTCCATGCAAGACAAAATATTTTCTAGAAGCCTTTAACGATGCTACCGACATGCCTTACGGCTATCTGCTTGTAGACTTTAAAGCCATGACCCCAGACAACATGAGACTTAGAACAGATATATTGTCAGACCGGCATGTTGTACACACTCAGAAAGCCAAAGTGATTAGCCCAAAAGACCATGTCCTCGCGTATAAGTAGAAATCGTGAGCGTCTTAAGAAACTGTATAACGCACCTCCGGCCCAACGTAAAGTTATCCTCAGGACAGCCAACGCCGACTTTATCAACTCACTGTGTGAAATAGCCTTGAACATTTTACAAGGCAAAATACCTCTGACCCCACGCCAGCATACGAAATTGCGTAGACGAAAGAAGGACCTCAGAATACTCGCCAATAAAAATGTACTAATGTCTAGAAAGAAAAGACCAATCAATCAGACTGGTGGATTTCTTCTACCCCTGCTGTCTGTGGCCATACCGTTGTTTACAAGCCTGTTCTCAAGAGGAGGGTGATTATAATGGATCATACGCACAAGATGTATCTAGTTCCTCAACATCAACTCGATGCCTTAAAGCATACCCAACCCAGGGATTCTGTTAGACAGACTGCTGAAAATGAGCCGGATAAAGCCATTGCGATGGTGTTGAACACTCCCGACACAGACCTATATGAAAAAGCTGCCAGGTACGGAGCGGTCCTGCAGCGTTATCTATCCATGGTAAAGCAAGGACAGCGTGAGCATGGAGAATTAACTCTGTCACTTGCTGAGGGGGACCCAGTTCATACACCTATGGTGTTGGGCAAAATAACCTGCTGAGTACATCACATGTACATTATAAATATAGCTAACTCCTACCCTAGCCTGATGAGCACATCACATGGCAGTCACATTACAATATAGTCAACTTTTAACACATAACACAAACATGATAATATAGTCAGGTCAAGGCCAGAGCCAAGGCCCCATTTCTCCTCCAGGCAAATGGTAGACACTCAGACAATGCACCAGTCATCCTCAAGAACGGGAGGGCCACAAACAGGAGACACTTTGAACCTCTCCCCCCTTAGGAAGAACACAAGAAGATACACATGCATATACTAGGGCCTGGGAGCCAAGGTCAAGCAAAAACACACAGAACCACACACATCTCAAACGCACACACCTCATCAAGAGGAGGATACAGCATAAGACTGTATCACACAGGGACTTTTCATCTTCTTCTGAAGCGGACCTTCTACGGAGGCGAAGCTCTGGACGAACCATCAGCGCTGATTGGGGACTTAGACATATTCGATTTCTCACGCTTTATGACTCTGTATAACCGTTGCCACTTTACTTAATAAATCCAAGGTCCTCGTGCCGACAGACTTTATTACCTCTCCGTCTCATTTTATCTGGTCCAGTAACTAGACAGACCGTTTTTCCCCTCAATTTGGTGACCCCGACGTGATCTTTCGTTGAATTGAACCGCAACTGGGAAACGAGAGACGGAGAGCGGCACGACCTCGGGACCCCGGAGCACCGGACCGATTCCTGCAGTCTCACCTCGCGCGCGCCCAACAAAAGGTAGGCAGAACCTGTTGATAAAATCCAAACTCTGCATAGTTATATAGGAACCACATTAGGAGGTGAGACTGTGAGAGCGGTTCGCTACGGGATATCTCGTGGGGACGAATAGGACTGTATCCCAGCATTTCCCCATAAACCCGATTGACCCTGAACGCGTGACACATCGAATATCGGCTCGTTGCATGGTGAAGGAATACCCTCGAGACCCTAGGGCCTATAAGAATCGGTCATAGTGATACAAGACTACCGATGGCCAAGTAATGGATGCCTGGGCCATGAGTGGCACCCAGAGGAAAAAAAACTAGGCTCGTTGCATGGTGAAGGAATACCCTCGAGACCCTAGGGCCTATAAGAATCTGCATAGTGATACAAGACTACCGATGGTCAAGTAATGGATGCCTGGGCCATGAGTGGCACCCAGAGGAAAAAAAAAAAAAACTAGGCTCGTTGCATGGTGAAGGAATACCCTCGAGACCCTAGGGCCTATAAGAATCGGTCATAGTGATACAAGACTACCGATGGCCAAGTAATGGATGTGTATTAAATAATTCTATGTGGTAAGAAGGTTAAAGTCCTTTATCAGGGTTAGAGTCCCTTTGCAGAGGAAACGGTATGCCTGGGGCATGAGTGACACACAGAGAGAATAAGATAAACTAGGCTCGTTGCGTGGTGAAAGAACACCCTCGAGGCCTAAGGCTCGCCGCCCTTGATAAGTGAATCTGAGGTGCCCGAAGAAGCACAACGATTTCTTGGCCATATATTCATTGCATATGCGGGGACTGACGGACAGACACCTGAACTGACGCAGACTAGGGATAGCAGAGACCTCTCACCCCCACCTTCACGACCAGAGAGACAGTGTGTGTGTGCGGGTGAAAGAGAGAACCAGAGAGACAGTGTGTGTGTGCGTGTGAAAAAGAGAGAGACAGAGAGACAGTGTGTGTGTGCGTGTAAAAGAGAGACAGTGTGTGTGTGCGTGTGAAAGAGGGAATCAGAGTGGCTTTGTGTGTGTGTAAGTGGCCCAGAGAGAGAGAAAGAAAGAGAGTGAGCGATTCTGTGTGTACGTGCGTGTGAGGAGGCAATGTGCATGTGTGTGTACGTCAGTGTGTACGTGCGTGTCAGCGAGTACGCGTCAACGTGCGTTTGGGTGTGTACGTTTGCGTGAGAGAAAGCTTGATAGAGGGAGCGAGAGAGATAGCAAGGAGAGATAGCAAGGAGAGCTAAAGTCGGAGGACGATCGAGTCAGTTGGAGGTAGCGATAGAGTGCGTGTTTTTCTAACAATGAACGGTTGTTTCAGGACCACGAGAAGGGACTCTCCCATTTGAGGTCCCCGTCCACCATATTTGAAGTCCTCTACTCCACCTCATGTTGTAGTTCCCCTCCCTAGAATTGTATGGAAGTTAGAACCTGTGAGGGTGTTTTGGTTCGGCCTGACGAGGCCTGTACCAATTTCGGTGGTCAGCTTCGTAGTTTTGCGTATATAGAAATTTGGAAAGGGGGAGCAGTATTAAGTTATTTATAATAAAGTGAAAAGTTATTTGTGAATGAAGGGACAGTAGGTTCTTTTTGTGTGTGAGAGATAGTTATAAGGCCTTATTCAATGATGGGGAGTTCAGGATGTTGCATTCCAGGCTTATCTTTTAACAATCCTAGGTGCTGCTTGACCCTAAGGGGAGTGAGGAAGAATAAGAGAGAGAACACATTTCACCCCCATTTGTCGACCTACACCATTAAGGCAGTACAGAGAGACACACTAGCACCCAGTACAGAGAAAGGAAATAGAGAGTGTGTTCAACTGAAAGCGTGTGGTGGCCATACGCCATAAAATACCACATATCCAAGGAATACAGGTAGAGCTCTGTTGAGTTTTCAGGCTTTGATAAATTTGTAGTTCCCCGTCTGCCATGTTTGAAGTTCTTTGTAGTCTCTGTCCATAGGTTTCACCTGAACAACCCCTCTGCTGGCCGAGAAAAGGAACTGCCACTGGGTTCTCCCACACCCAGCCCCCGGAGCACGCTCTCTTCAAGGCGTTATGGCCGCACCCAAAGTGGGAGGGAGACACGCAGAGAGAGAGAAGCCACATTCCACCCTTATCTGTTGTCTTGCACCAAACAGCACCCCGAGGTGAGGAGGGAGAGAGAGCGTGTTCTCCTGAAGGAGGGAGAGAGTCACAGGAAGACACGCAGTGGATATTCACATTGTGGCTAATTTGTTTTTCTTTAAGTTTAGTTTTTATTTTGTTTTTTGTCTTCCTAGGACAACAGTAATGATAATCTAATGCAATTGGACTAAAGAAGGTGTTGCTATTAACTAAGTGATTATTATTATTTTCACACAGGAAAGAATAATTGAATAAATATGGGATGATAAAGATGAGGATAATAATTAAAAATATATACATAAAGTAAAAACGTAATCTTGATAAACTGTACAAGTAGGACTACACCAATTAAAATATAGGGTAAATCTCTTTGGTCAAGGATGACGGGGATTAGCGCTACATCTGCTGGGAAGGGATCCTACATGCTATGTTGTCAATTTGGATTCGGAAATAGTGGGTTTACCTTTCAAATGCCACTACTGCTGCTGCAACACTTTAATAATTTTAACTCTGATAAATGACTTTTTGTTTTATAGTTTCCCTGAGGTGTATCTTTTACGCACACACACGCTGCATAGGGCAGAAGCGGCAGAAGACTCTGTCTCCATCCCTCCACCTTGCGATCTACACCACCATATAGGTGGGGATTGATCGTATCCCAGGTACGGCATCCTGCAGCGAGCCAGTATGGAAGGCTGGTTAGCCAACGACGGGTAAGATCCCACCTTGACACCCGGGACGACCTAAGGCAGGCACAGTCACGATTACTTGGCAGAGTCGCTGTGGGCACTGGCTCACTTGATCATAAAGTGACGAGCTGCAACAATCATGGGAAGTGCCGGGTGGGGTGTAGGGTGGAGGAGGAACAGGAGTCAGATATGTCAGCTCTGGCAGCAGAGGTGGTCTTGGAACGGGGCATGTTGCGTTTTATTTTATTTTATTTTATTTTACCTTTGTGGTATAGAAGCCAGCTAACGCATGTACGTTTTTCGGTTTAGTGCATGACTTTGAAACAGCATGGTTTCAGGCGGCTGATGGTAAACCCACCCATATTGGGCTTTGGTTTTGGACATACTGGTTTCGATTTCCCTTCCCAAAAGATTGGTTTTAGTTTGCTGATGGTTAAGGTTAGACGTTTCGACGTTGGTTGAACCAACGGTGTTCTTAGATTTGCTTATCATTTAATGCGCATGGTTTTGACCATTGCGCAAGGGGTGAGGTATTGAGGAGAATTAAAAAAAAATAATAATAATAATTAGAAAACAAGGTTTTTCTTCACCATACTTGCAAACAATGAGTGTGAAATACAGTGTTCAACAGATGGGTAGAAGCAGTCCCATCAAAAGACCAAAGTGCGACTACAGTAATCAAGTTTCTGACTGGAGAAGTCAAGACAAGGTTTGGAATTCCGTCAGAAATAAGCTCAGACAAAACGTTTGTTCAGAGAACACTCAAACAAGTGATTCAACATTTGCATGTCAAATAAAGACTAGATTACGCCCCAATCCTCAACCACAAGGTATGATGGAAAGAGGAATGGGACGCTTCAGACAAAGATTAACAAAATTAAATTAGAGTACTAAATTAAAGGACTAATGCACTACGACTGACACTAATGAGTTATCGCATGAAAACTAACAGAACGACACATCTAACCCCGCATGAAATGCTTAAGGGTCGACCCATGCCTTCACTTAACATTCGAGGGTCCCAAAAGGGACTTCCATTAGAGTAAATAGAAATAGAATTAAGGAAAATATGTTTGAACATCTAACTGTTGTACATAAGTTTGTAATTCCAGCAAGAGAAACACAAAGTTCCAGGGCCGGAGGAGGAGCCAGATGCAGACACGCCCGGAGCCGACGAACTACCCAAGAATGATGCAATCAAATTTCGGCAGGGTTTGAATCAGTCCTGTTTTGGTGGTCCACTATTAACAAAAATGTTGATTGGATAAATAATATATACTATAATCAGCAACGGTTTGTCAATTTTTCCACGGATAAGGTCAAGGGACTATATAGATATAGATATGCTATTGGCAGAGCAAGGAGGGGTGTGTGGGATGATAAGGATGACATGTTGTACTTTTATCCCCAATAACACAGTACGGATGGGTCGGTGGCCAGGGCGCTGGCAGGGTTACAGTCCCTCAGATTAGAGTTGGCAGAGAGCTCCGGCATTAATGACCCCTTCACAGGATGGATGGAGAGCCCAATGAGCGATGGGTGCTACAGGTGCAGCAGGTGCCATCCAAGCTTACCTGGGGATCGAGTATACACCGGAGAGTTTGGACGAGGGACCACCAGAGGGGCCCGACCTGATCTGGCTGGAGAACATAGAATAGACCCCCTGCACCATTGTCCAAGAGCCCCACCACCACACCCCCCTCCCCCCCCGCCTGTGACGTGCTAGTAACCTCTCCAGGTGGGCTGCCCCATTCCCGTCCCCGCCAACGGCACCACCCCCTTCCCACCTGATGCACCCACGTCGACCGGACCAGGGATCTGCGTTCCGGTACCAGGGGCTGCGGCCCGTTCCCTTAAGGCTTGAGGGCGCCCCTGGCTGTATTCGCTTCTGTAAGCTTCAGTTTTTAGCCGCTCCCATATCTATGCCCGCGTCTACGCAACCGACGCCGGGAACGCAAATGTTGTTGTTTATATCGCTGTCCCACTAGATGGAGCTCGGGGATACACACGGGCGAGATTCCAGGGGCCTTGATTGCCCGTTTATCAGATGAGGTCCTGAGCGCAGTTGAATAAAAGGGTCTAATGCTCAGGTGGCGCCTTGCGACCACCTGCCTGTGATGACGCTCAGGACTATTCCATGGTTTCAGTTGTTCCCGTGCCCCGGGCCTACCCTGGATACCCCATGCGTGTGATTGCTTATTGTTACACGACCAGTTAACTCCTCCTCACATCCTTAGTGTGTGGTCATCTAGGGATGGGTTGAGGGGGATTGCCATTCGTTGTGTACCTCATATCTTTCTGATATTATTATTATTATTTAGGGACACGTTTCATGGTTACGTTTCTTTCCTGTGATCGTTAGTGTAGTGTTTGTGTGATTGTTGCATTTTGATATTGTTATTGTTTACTGTTAGTCTTATTGTTGCTTTTTGCTGATACTGTTATTGTTTGGAGTTTGTTTTATTGTTGCATTTTGTTGTTATTATTATGGTTTGGTGTTGGTTTTTTTGTATGGCCAGCTTTGTTGTTGGTTGTTGTTTTTTGGTATCGTTTGATATTTGTTTTTGTATTGTTGTATGCTTGTGGTATGTTTTTTGTGTATTATCTGCTGCCAGTATTGTTGGTATTGTCTGCTCGCGATGTAAGGCCGGGGTGGATGCCACCCCCTAGGTGGGGTGTGTATGGCATACCCATGTCTTAAGCATGGGTGGCGTTTCTCCCACGTGGTTCCCCATACACCCGGTCCAGCGAGTTGTTTTAGTCCCATGCTCATGGTTGTTTGTTTTTATGGTCATTTGCCTTCTTTCTGTTATTTCTAATAGTGTTATAATGGTAGTCCCGCGTTGGAGTCCTATCCCTCGTACCCCTAATGAGTAAAAGTCGTCTTGCGACGACTTGAGGGGAATATGTTGGGCAAAATAACCTGCTGAGTACATCACATGTACATTATAAATATAGCTAACTCCTACCCTAGCCTGATAAGCACATCACATGGCAGTCACATTACAATATAGTCAACTTTTAACACATAACACAAACATGATAATATAGTCAGGTCAAGGCCAGAGCCAAGGCCCCATTTCTCCTCCAGGCAAATGGTAGACATTCAGACAATGCACCAGTCATCCTCAAGAACGGGAGAGCCACAAACAGGAGACACTTTGAAGCTCTCCCCCGTTAGGAAGAACACAAGAAGATACACATGCATATACTAGGGCCTGGGAGCCAAGGTCAAGCAAAAACACACAGAACCACACACATCTCAAACGCACACACCTCATCAAGAGGAGGGTACAGCATAAGACTGTATCACACAGGGACTTTTCATCTTCTTCTGAAGCGGACCTTCCACGGAGGCGAATTTCTGGACGAACCATCAGCGCTGATTAGGGACTTAGACATATTCGATTTCTCACGCTTTATGACTCTGTATAACCGTTGCCACTTTACTTAATAAATCCAAGGTCCTCGTGCCGACAGACTTTATTACCTCTCCTCCTCATTTTATCTGGTCCAGTAACTAGACAGACCGTTTTTCCCCTCAATGGCGGCACAGCATGGTGTTGATGACGATGATGGCACCGACGATCATATTTATAAGGATATAATGAAACATATACTCGTCAGAAGCAAGAGCAATACCAGACATATCCTGGACTCTTTAAAGAAATCTAAAAATGTTTCATGGACGGACAAGGGGGAGATCATATTACAAGGCGAAACTATTAAGGGGTCCCATATGTTTGATCTGTTAAAGAATGTTACCGCCCCTTACCATGTTGTCGAATCTGTCAGACCACAGGGATGGAATGTATTTCTGAAATCTTTAGCCAGTAATAATATACCACTATCGTCTATCCCTAATAAACAGCTCAGACAAACTGTAAACATTTATAAGCATAGTCCCGTCACTACGGACGACAATGCGATGGCCTCCGTCCCTGTCTCATCTGATAAAAGTAGGGATGTCCGATATTGGCTTTTTTGCCGATATCCGATATGCGATATTGTCCAACTCTAAATTTTCGATTCCGATATCAGCCGATACCGATGTCGATATTTGGGTTATTTATTTTTCCTCAAACCTAATTCAGGTAACATTACATATCTCCTGTTGTGGAATTAACACAACATGCTTAATGTTATTGTGATGCCCCATTGGATGCATTCTTGAATGCAACAAGGCTTTCCAAATGTTAACATTGTCTGTGCAAAATAAGAAAAATACTTCAACTTAATTTAAGGGAAAAGTGCCATGTTTATTTTTATTTTTTTAATGGTCTCAGACAACAGTTTGGATTACACTCTCCCTGAGATAATCTTGACAATGCCCACAACAAATAGGGCAAACTTGACTTCACAAATGATAAAACATTGTACCTGAACAACTATGTGCAACATAGCAGTATGTTTCTTTAACTAAAACTCAATAACCTTAATTGAATAAATGCACAAATATGAGTCAATTACAATGTGCACTGTACTGCACAATTTTGAAAACATTTATTTGAGCTATAAAAAAAAAAAATAAAAAAAAAAATCGGTTTTAAGGCAAAAAAAATCCGATACCGATATTGACCGATATTACATTTTTATGCTAATATCGGGCCGATAATATCGGTGGGCCGATAATATCGGACATCTCTAGATAAAAGGAGGAAACGCAAGCAGGCATTGTCATCTATTACTTCCCCTGGAATGCATATGGCCGAGTGGTTACCATTTTAAATTATGTATCTAAATGTATGTGTTATCCGTAAAAATAAAAGAAAACAGTACGACTAAAATGTAATCAAATTATTGTATTTTTATTATCAATACAGAAAACAACCATAACAACAACAACCACACATGTTACATCCGCATACACATGACTGCACACACATCATATCATGTTCATTACAGACATTAGGTTGTACACGGTTAACAAAGTCATGAACCTTTTCATCATTACGGGGTAAATTATCCCCATACATTTTCAAAAACTTTTGATAGGATACCCCTTTTTGCATATTAAACAAGAAAAAAACACAATGATGCCCACATGCTGTACTTGACGGATCCTGGACCTGTTGTGTAGAATGAACAACATCTATACAGTGCTGATCGAGAAAACGCTGTAGGGTCTCAGGAAACTCAGAGTATGAGGGAGGGTTGCCGTAGGAGTCGAAAAAGTAGCCCTGTCTCTCATCCGTAATATAAATAGCTAGCCAATGGGCACCGGACATATGTGAAGGTTCGGTGTCGACCACCATCATTGCAGGCCTCTGATGAATTTCCCGGGGTAGGTGATTACACGGTAACGCACCAAGAAAATATGCCTTGTGTGCCATTTTCTGACACACGGCTGTTAGCTCTATAGTATTCATATCGCACCACCTTTTTCAGTAATAGTCCAACAGCACCTGCCGTCTATTTGATATTTCTATAACAGAATCATAAACTGCATAACATATCAAATTGACCGTTGTAGCCAATGCTGCTCTGAATCGTGCTTCTAGCCTCACATTCCCTGTTCTGACTAGCGATACATGTTGTCCACAGCCCTCATCTGCCTCAAGGTTGAAACAAAATAATGCATACCCGTCCCCGAATTCCTTATGATTAATGGCTATTTCTCTATCTTTGAGCTGACGACCTGTAGCCTGAATGAGCTGGAAATATTCTCGGGTATAGAGGCCATTTCTAAAGTCAGGCTGAAAGGGTTTAGAGGGATATGCTTGACCGTCGCAATATAGGGATAAGAACTCAATGCCGAAATGCTGGAATCTGAAGGATTCCTGGCATAGCTCCCTGTGAATGCTTCGTTATTCACAAAACCTATAATAACCATCTTGGGTATTAGTCCTAGAAATAGATTATCCTGTGTGCATATACGGCTGCCCGCAGCGATGGATACATTCTTTAGACATACCCTATCAACAGGATATTTAACGTTAGCTTGGTTTAACGCACGGGCATGTGCCAGCTTGACGCCTGGTGCTACCGATACCTTTTTAATGAAAACATTTGCAGACACTATAGAGACACGGTATTCCACAGCACCATCGGACATGAGACAGAAATCATTTTTTGTGCTAATGATCTCATGCGGATATCAACTCCGTTAATCAACAGTTTCTCCTGAAAAAACATATCGACGTGTATAGGGGTTATCAGCTCCACTATACGACTTCGCCCCGTATATTCACTCCTTGTCGTTAAGCCTAGATTGAGGCCTCCAGGAAGAATCTCGTCCATATGTCCGTGTGTGTCTTTCTGGAATAGACCACAGCCAAATTGGGTGTCTAATGTTCCGTTTCCATAGTTTAGCAGGCATTCTATTATGCCTCTGTACGGATAGGTGTTTGACGACTGGGTGATAAGCCTATCACCCAGAGTAATATCTACTTGGGAGAATAACGTGCATCCTGGATAGTTAATCAGTCCCACGGGTGCCGCCGGAGCCAAGTCTGTTCCATCAGGATTAGTAATCTTGATCCTCAGGTGTAAATACGTATTGTTTAGATCTATATAGTCTTCGCTACTGGCCGTAAAAGAACTCTATGGGTCCACCATCTGTTAGCGCCGATAGCGGGGGTATTTCAATATATGTACTTTTTTCTATCGAAGTCTGCGTCATCGGCAGGGAGAAGAGATCCAGTTCGCTCTTAATGCTTTCGTCTGACATGTTATGTAGCAACGCCATTGTTATTCAGCCCCCCTGCTATACTAGATGAATATATCGTTAGCACCCCTCTAAAACGACGGGGTACCACCTTCCTGATCCTTTTAGGTTTGGATCTCTTTTTGATGGATGCCAATCTTTTATTCTGTTTACGACGTCGTGCCGGTGCACGGGTACGCCCACAACCTATAGGAGGATACTTTGTTGCTCTTCTGGCATATACCCTCATGCCTGACCCCTGCTGTTTGGGCGTAGATGCAGCATGGGCTATGTTGGTCATAACGTCGCCTATAATATGTTTAGCAGCAGTCTTCAGATGAGGCTTTGCTATGCTAACCCCTCGCCTAAATAACGGAATAGCCATTCTAAAGAGGCTACGGAACATCCCTCCGATGCCAGCTCCATATTGTATGCTGCTACCCTCATAGCCAGGTAGCCCACTCCCTGCGTGGTTTAAATAATACTGAACATATTTGTTCTCGTCGTAAGGCGGTCTATACCCCCTCATCCCTATAGATGGTGCTATGAATTCTACTGTTTTACAGGTCTAAAATGCAGCTTGAGTATCACTTTACCATATGTGAATTTCATATTTGTATTCTGGTCAGACTTTAGATCGATTTCAATATCTCCAAGAGGGTCTCGGGCTACGTGTACGTAATGCGGCTTGTCGAACATGTGAATGCAGTGTCTCCTGCTGGTGTCGGTTATATTAATACTCCTTAGCAGGGGGACATAACTATCTCCGACCAGCTGATGGTCGACAATGTCGCTATATATGAACATGTTGTAACACCCCCCGTGAATATCGGTGGGATGGGGGGCGTATGCTGCATACGATTTATGGGCTGGTAGCTTGACCCCTGCATCGAAACCCAGCATAGCAGCCAGTTTTCCTCTAAAGACGATAGATATGTGATCGTCTCCTTCTACATAAATGCGGTTTCTAATACCTTCATGATGTAGTATAACTCTACCGCCAGGATCATGTTTGGCCAAATTCTTGTTGATTTGTAGTAATAACGATCCGATACTCTCATAAAGCCCACCAACTAATAGACATGATGTCCTATGACCCGTTTTAGCATCGTGAACGGTCATCGTAGCGTCCTCGGTAGGAAAACTATCCCAGCTGCATGGGTACTGAGCTTCAATTAGGCCTACTTCATAGGGCTGCTTGGTGTGTATTGATTTTGCTAATTTAGTTCTAAAATTCCATATCTTATTTTGTGGGTAGATCCCTGCCGATGCATTACTCGCTAGAGTCACATAGAAACCCCCAGACACCTCCTTATCCATCGTACACTCTGGTTATAATGGATTGTATGTCTCTTGTATGTCTCTTTACGCATCGACTAGTGTCTTTTCAGCTATCCATGAATTGAATGCCTCCGGCCAACCCATCCATTTGACATATAGCAGATTCTTAGACCCCTCCCTTTTTCTATAATCTATAATCTTTTCTATTTTATACACCTTGTTTTTAGACACTATAACTTTTTGTAGCTCTTTCTCATTAAATGTTCCATGGACAGGGGCACCTGCATAGTCTTGCAGCTTATAGACTGGAGGACACCTTGCTATGCGCTGCGATATTACAAAATATTCATCTGTAAATGTCTGCTCATACCCCTTTCAAAATGTAGCTCTGACTTTTGAAATTCTAACCGTGTCACCAACATCGTATCTAAACACCACCATCGGCTCATGAGTGGTTTTGTGTAGCGTATTAAACATTGTTTTCTCATTATCTTTATCAACGCTGACCGGGGTCATTTTTATCGATCTATGGTATGAATGGTTATAAGCATGGACCATATCCTGTAGTTTATCCACATATCGTTTGGAGTTGGCAGCTGTTAAATATCTCCACATGCGGGTTTTCAGAGTCCTGTTGAAGCGTTCCACTATACTGGCCTTGGTCTCGTTAGATGTAGAGAAATGTTTGACATTGTACCGCTCCATCAAACGCTGAAAGATCTTGTTATAAAATTCTTTGCCAGCGTCAGTCTGCAGTTTATCGGGGGTACGCCCTTCACCGAGAATATCATCAAAAGCTTTAGCGACGTCGATAGCCCTCTTGGATGGTAACGGACGAACCCATGCATGTTTTGAGAATACATCGATGCACGTCAACAGAAAATGCACACCATCATTTTCGGATGCATACTCTGACATATCCACTAAATCAGCCTGGAACTGTCTATCTACCCCACTAACCAATACTCTATTTCTGCGAAAATTTATCGGTGCAGGTACATGCAGGGTGTAGGGATCCTGCTTCAGCAGCCATTTCTTGATATATTTTAGTGGAGGTACTGCACCCTCACTATGCTCGAGGGCCGTTCTTAGTTTATTGATGCCGCCGTAACCCCATGGTCCGGAGGGATCATAGTAAGTCTTATGCATCCGTTTATCCATGTCGTATGCCTGCGACAAAAAACGAATACTGAAACAATGATCAGAGTTATCCATCCTTTTATTTAAAATGTCTGTCCGCTCAAAACAATGTTCAGATATAGTTTACAGGCAAATTTATTTTTCTGCACCATTTTACAAGACATCATTCGAGCAGTACTAATACACTCTGCGTATGAGGCATTATTCATCTTCAAGACATCCGACACAAAAGCACATATACACATTACATGACCGACAGTAAAACACTCCCCGTCGGAGAAATGGTTAAATATTTCAGCTAACATTAGATCAGTAGGCTTGTCATGCAAGAATTTCGACAACAGGCTTTGGTTTGCCTAATGACAATGTAGGACGCCACATTTGTATGGCCTCATATATCAGAAGCAGATGTTCATCGGACACACCTTCGGTGGTCATTAAATCCAGTTTTTCGGTATCATAGGTATTGCATATTAAATCACATAGATAAGATTCGACCACCCCATAGATTTTTCCTGGGGACACAGTCAACCCTGTAGTCTTCTTTAAAACAGTTTCTAAAAGTAACAGGAAGGGGTGTCTGTCCAGCATAACACAAATGTCATGGTAGTGGGATTCGTAGTGATGATGTGTTGCTCCCTGCAGGCATGAATGGCGTCGTTGACTTGGGCAATCACATTGGCATCCCCAGCAGGCCGCTTGCTTCTGATGGCTGATGATGGCTACCACACAGAGCCCCGTGGTAAATCGCAGAACAGCCAACGATGCAGGGTTTAAACGGATCTGTATTGATACAGGCCATCCGTCATCTCTCATAGCAGTGTCCACCTCCAGCTCACTGTCCTCTCCGATGTGTAGGAAGGACAGATTCAATCCGGCCAGATAAATGGCATACTCTTGAAGCCAGTGGGGTCCGGGTTGTACAGCCTTTAAATCAGCAGTCTCCATAGCCACACCCCCACTTTGCACATGTTCATCATTGACCTGTGCTGCATAGCGTATCAAAAATATACCATTAGAATATGAAAACAAAAATAAAATACACACAACACACACATATTAATATAAGGTATAGCCTATCAAAAACACATTTAAAAAGGAAAAGAAAACACCCTTAATACTACTAGCATGTACCCCACCTTCTTATACATTGCTGACATTTTCTAATGCTAGCATAACCCTAAACATACTCAAACACACCATGTACCCCCTCATCAAACCCAGGCGACTCAAACAGGCGCATTCTGTATTCATCATCAGTTGTGCTCCATGGTTCTTCATTCGTCTTAGCCATAGAATCAATCTCTGCAAAAATTCCACGTAGTGCTGACAAATCAGCCCACTGCATGAAAAAGACATTATCAAAATAATCAGCAGCTTCTAAAACACTGGTGCGTAGAGCAGAGCTACCGATGCAATGCATATCATAGCACTGTGGTAGCTCGTCTGTATCAACACAGCGTCTGAAAAAAATGAACTCCTATGGTCTCTTCGTATGATAGTTTGCATCCATGCGATGAATCCTCGATTCATACTGAAAGGTCCATTGGAATACATGGGTTCCCGCATGCCATGTACCCCGGACACCGTCTAGCATGGGGCATAAATTCTCCAAGAAAAAATTCCACTCGTGAACGTTCAACCGCCACTCTGTAGCACAATCTTTAACATTCAAAATAACACATCCATCGACCCATGATATTACATACTCCAAGCTGTATTCGCCAACGTGGGTGAATGAATCCCCGGCACTCCGGTCTCTCAAGCCTAAAACAGGCCTCGTTCTTTTGAGTGGAGCATTAAGCAGTGCCGCATCTCCATAACTATTGACATAGTTAGACACTGGCGTACTAAAGTCGGACATACCATCAGGCATCTGGTTTTCAATGTCCTCATTGCTCGACGCAGAGTCGTCCATGGCGGGAGAAGACAGTGGTGACGGGGTACGAGGGCCCCTATACAACCAAATAGCACTATCTGATCTGTGGGTTTCTTCTGATGAGCAGGCCATGTTGAATGAAAAGAACACTGCAGACAACTTGATGAATGCGGGGACCCTACAGCAGCCGTCGCCCCCTTTTTAAACTATGTTTATGACCCGTCATAAACCATAAACCGGAAGTCCCCCTGTGAATAGGGATCCCCCCTCCACCCCCACCCCCTCCCCAACCGGAAGTGAGTTCAGATAGGAATTGGTACAGAGGGCATATAGTATATACTACTAACGCTGTTTTGGGTATATCCGCTTCAGAAACTGGGACTTGATTGTAACCGCTGGCAAGGTCCATTGTAGAGAACCACTGGGCCCCTGCGAGTGCATCTAAGCTCTCCTCGATACGGGGTAGGGGAAAGGAGTCCTTGCGGGTCTTAGCATTCAGAAGGCGGTAGTCCACGCACATGCGAAGGCTCCCATCCTTCTTTTTGGCCAGAACAATAGGTGACGCATAAGGGCTACAACTCTCCCTCACTACCTGCGAGTCTAGAAGCTGATTGATGTGAGCTTTTACCCCCTCGTAATCCGAGGGTGGGATACGCCGGTGCCTTTGCCGCACGGGTACTTCGTCTAGAAGTGGGATGTCATGGGATATTAGATTGGTGCAACCCAAATCACCCTCATGAGCTGAGAACACAGTACTATATCTGTGCAACAGACTCCTAGCCTCAGTCTGCTCTTGTTCAGACAAGGCGGACAGGTCAATTGCGTCAATCCGATCCTGTGCGGCGCTGGAGGCTACTTGGGAGGACATAGTGGCGGTTATGGGCCTGATCTCTGCTACACCAGCAGGTAAGCTTACAACTTCTACGCTACTTATGGAGCCCAGGGTAGCGCGGGGGTAGAGGAGGACTTCAGTCAACCCTACATTAACCACTGGGACATAGGCTGTGCCCTTAAGGACCTGGACCAAGCAGGGGGACGCCAGTAACCCTGCTGGCAGCCCTGAATTAGGAGGCTCAAAAAATGCAGTCTGCCCTGAAAGCTCCTCCGAACAGGTACTGGCAACAAATTTCATAGTACCCCCGGCTATGCGAACAGCCCGTGGTCCTCGGAGCCGGGCCACGTCCAAATGCATGATCGGAGCCTTTACGGCCGCCCGATGGCACCGCTGTAATGCCTCAATGACGGGACCTGGAGCTTTGGACACCGACATGGCATCAAACAGAGAGGGGCCATATGCCCCAAAAAGCTCATGGTAACAACGGCTAATCACGTTCATACCAAGTACCCCAGGGACAGCAGGTGGACCTCCAACAGGATACTTGAATACCAGGATACCACAGTGAGTCATTATCTTACCACAGAAAACAACCTCCAACTCTAAGTAGCCAATATACGGAATGGCCAGGCCATTCGCCGCCTTAAGCTGAAGCCAATGACATGACTGGAGCCGTTCCTGGCCCCACGGTTCAAATTGGCGTAAAAAGAAACCTTCCGTTACAGTGGATACCATGGAGCCGGTATCTATTAGACGAGGAACAGTGACTCCACCAATCGAGACATCAACATTTGGACAATGTGACATAAGTTTAGGCACCTCCCCACCCCATGAACCAGTAAACGCCCCAACTGAGCTGTGGCTCGGCAGCTCAGTTGGCTTCAGTTTCCCGGCTGCTGGGAAGAATGGGATGCGCTCACTTGACCGGGGGGGCGGCCAGAGGTGGAATTGGCACGAGGGCGAAAAGGGACTCGTTCCCCGTCACAGTCACTGGCAAAATTACCTGGCTGTTGGCATTATTACGTAGTTCTTCAAGGAAAGTGGTCAAATCCAAAGGAATAGCTTTAAAGAGACTTTATTTAGTATAAAGTATTTTCGGTATGGTAAACTGATACTCTGAAGCAAAGAGAGATTGAAGATGTGCCTTAGCACGTGCGAGTATTCTCCTAGCTGAAAAATAGACCTTTAACCCATGTCCAATCGCTGCCGGAAGAAATCTGAAGGCCTGCACAATCTGCAGGCTCTTATGGTCTGAACAGCGCGGACCAGAAGTAGTGGGAGGAACCGGTGTGACGTAACCCTCGGCTTCCTCGCCTGGTCTGTGGTGCTGCCTTCGGTGGCTAAAGTATTTATTGCAGCCTTCAGTAAGGTCTTGCTCCCCTTGTGGCTATGTGTAGTATTTACGGCTTATATGTTTGGTCCTACCCCCTAGTGGTTAAGTGAGGGAAATACAGCTTGTGTTCTTAAAATACGTAACAATCCCTCCTTGGTCATCTCAGATGACCATACAATAATATTTTAAATCATAAACACCATTTACCACACCGAAAACATAATCAAAGTAGGAAAAAACATCAACACCATCAACCGTGTGGGAGAAACTCTATCGAATAGAGAAAAACCACTACGTGTTTCCAATAATACTGAAACGGTATTCACATTGTGGGTCTCATAGGAAATACAGGTCATTATTTAACAATACAACAATGAACATATATCTTGTTATCATACAATCATATGGTCAAACAACACACAAACAAAAGTATCCATAGAAATCCTGAGCTAATACTTTTGGTTATGTGCAACAAGGTCATAAAATATTCAATATGTGCAAAAGTAAAGTAAAAATTAATAGTCATAATAAAATTTAAAAAATCAAAATGATTGATAGGCTAGCATGGATTTGGGTGGTTCAGGTGGTCTTCGTGTATTGCATGTGGGTGGTTTTGGGCGTTGTTATTATCGTAGCCATTGTTTCTTCTGTCGCCGTCGGGCCTGTAATTCATGAACCCAAGACTCGTCCCTCCTTGTCAAGGGTTCAGCTCACAGAGAGGTTACTTTTACATCATGGGAGCCTCCAAACAGGTTCTCCGTCGTCGTCGTGTCAGCAACAGGTGGCCTGTAAACAACCGTCTCAAAAAAGATCAACAGTACCATTATCAATGCAGCGATTCAGAAATAACGGGTTGCACTCGCAACCAAGCAATACTACACAATAACAAACAGTCTGGTATGGTTGTTTTTAAAATTGGTTATTCAAGTAAATCCGGGATATTGATTATCTTATATACAGGCGATTCTACTAGAATAGTATAGGTGTTGACTATTCTACATATTACAGCTGGATAGGGTCGGGCCCCTCAGGTGATGTATCGTTCACTTTCATCGGACCATATCTGATCCCCATGTAAGCCTGAATGGCACTTGGCGCTTCTGTAGCGCTCACTGCTGTGGTGATCAGCAGATGCAGTAGTCCTCGTGCACAGGGAATACAACAGCAGCCGGTGACAATTAACACGGTCTCTGCATTTATTCCCGCGACGGGCACTTACTGGATCGTGCCTTTCCACCTCCCAAACATATTCTCCATCCATCCTGTGAAAGGGTCATTAATGCCGGAGTTCTCTGCCAATTCTAACCTGAGGGATTGTAATTATGCCAGCGCCCTGGTCACCAACCCATCCGGAGCTGTGTTATTGGGGATAAAAGTACAACATGTTCAAAGTTCAAAGTAAAGTTCAAAGTACTTTATTTGTCATTGCCATAAAGACAACGAGACAGTAGAGGCAACCAGACTTACACAGCTAAATAATAATAAATAACAATTAATAAATAGATTCATAAATATCATTCATAAAATAATAATAAAAATAATGAAAGCAATATATCTCCATATCTCCATGTTAAGGTGCATCAAGTATTAGAGTGCAGTCCATGGGGGGCAGGGAGGGCTGGGCCGGGGTTGGGGGGAGATGAAGGGGGGTGGGGAGTGGGGTGGTCAAGCTGTTGAGGAGCCTTATTGCACAGGGATAGAAGCTCTTTGCCATCCTGGAGGTGCGTGCCTTTTTTGATCTGAACCTTTTCCCTGACGGGAGTAACAGGAACAGATGATGGGCAGGATGAGAAGGGTCTGTGAGGATGCGTTTAGAGCGCTGCAGGCAACGGGAGGAGGAGATGGACAAGATGTCGGGCAGCTCTACTCCAATGATCCTTCCCGCTGTTTTAATCAGCCTCTGGATGGCTGCCTGCTCCGCCTTTGTACAGCCGAGTCAGCTGTTCTGTCGGCCCGGTAGACGGTGCGGCCTGCTAGCTGGATAGCTGCGTCTGGTGTGGTGCTGTCTAACCACGTCTCGGTGAAGATCATGCAGCAGCAGCGAGTCAAAGTCCTCTGTGCTGTGAGTCGAAGTCTAATCTCGTCCAGTTTATTCCGTATTGAGCGAACATTGGCTAGGAAGATTGAAGGAAGCGGTGGTTTGGATGGGTTAGCCTTTAGCCGAGCTCGTACACCGGCCCGCTTTCCTCGCTTCTGCTTCCGCTCACAGCGTCTCCTCTGCCGGCCTGTTGAGGCAGAGCTTTCGCTGGCTAATCTGCGGATCTCGGGAGGGATGGATATCTCGCTTGACAGTCGATGTACATCACGATTTATGAGGAGCTCAGCACGGCTATACTGTTTTGCCAGTGGAGGGCACATTAGTGTTAAAAAACAAAAAACGATTAAAAAACAAAAACGTTTAGCCTGGAGAGCTGTGTATCCATCGCCATGGCAACCCAAGTAAACAATTACACTAAAACTAAAATAAAACTATAACTAAACTATTACTAACAAAAATCTATGGTCAGGAGACCCCCAAGATGATTGCGTGGCAACAACTTCACAATTAAACTTAAATTAAACTAAGACTACAACTAAACATTTACTAACAAAACCTAAAAGTCTGGAGAGCCCCAAGCCGCTGCGTGTGTACGCGCCGCCATGGAGACGGACTCCATGGATGGTGTGCCTATCATCGCATTTACCCCTCCTTGCTCTGTCAATAACATTTCCATATCTATATATATTCCTTTTAACTTTATCTGGTAAACTGAACGAAGTGTTGCTGATTATGATACATGTAATTTATCCAAACTATATACATATTTTATTTTTATTTTTTTATATGGTGGACAACCAAAACAGAACCGATTAAAATCCTGCCGTTATTTGATTTCCTCATGTGACTGTTACTCCTTGCTCAGCGGACGTAGTTTTATAGGCTCCGGGTGTGTCTGCATCTGGTTCTGGAACTTTTGTTTCTATTGTAGAAATACAAACTCATGTACAGCAGTTAGTTGTTCAAAAACATATTTCCATTCATTCTAATTTTAAATGTTTTACAGTATCTACTTTGATTTAATTTCACACTACATCCCTCCTTGCGCATTGCTTCAGCCATGCGCATTGAATGACAACCAAACCTAACAACGCCGTAGTGCAACCAAGTTGCTATAACCAAAAAGATGTAAACGGGAAATAACAATGTTAAAATTTGCATGTTCAATATCACTTCTGTGTTAACCGTATCTCATAATAACAGTTACCTTCATCATACTACCCGATTGTCCTACACTAACTATGTATATTGGATGACCTAATCTTCATTTATTCTACCTATTGCTCGCATTTGATGTTCTCCACACTTTGATTCACTCCTATGTACATTGCATACCACATCAAACGTGTATACGCCTTATTCTCTGCCTTTTGCATACCACATCAAACGTGCATATGTCTTAGCAAAGTGAAGTAAAGTAAAACGCAGTTTTATCTTTACTTATTTATAGCTATACATGTCCCGGACACGTCCATTACTATTTCCAAAACAGTTTTTTTTAGCTAAGCTAACTATACCATTACATGAACAGTATTTATTATTATAATTATCTAGTTTTTTGTTGGTCAACATCAAATCGATACATTAATTCAACCCTTTAATCCTGACCCACTTGAACTCTCCCCGAAGGAGCCCGTGATTGTGAATTCTCCCGGAGCCTCCCATTGAGCTCCACCGTCACCACCTCAGAACACTGCAGGAACGATTAGTCGATCAACGCGTGGCTCGGAGGCTCCCAAGGAGCGCCACAATCCAATGTCTGACACCAAGTCTACGGGGGAATCTTGAGCCAGGTCAATTAAAACTAGGTAGAATAAGAGTCATCCGAACTCACCACAATTATGCACATCTGGGTATTAAATATAGGGTGATATTTCTAAAACAAAACAAAAACTGAACCTAAAAGAAAAATTCAGAAGTTATTGGGTGAAGCAAGTGTTATTGCAAGTTTAATTATAATGAACCATTTTCTAATTATCTTAGTTTTATATGTGGTATGCTTTTCAATATCCCCTCGTGTATGTAACAGTCGAGTAACCTCCATTATTTTGGTGGCTCGGCGCTTCATTGGGGATCAAGGATAACGGGCCCAAACCAACACAGGACAACAAAGGAACAGAGTGAGAACTGATTTCCACTAACCTCAAAGGATTTTCAACGACCCTGCAGAATAACAGGGTGACAAGACCACATGGGAAAATACAAACATACAAAACTTAAATTTGAACATTATCAAAATATCTTAATATTAAAAATCTGCATTTCAATATTAGGCATCATACTTCTGTTGTTACCGGAACGTTGTCAGTTGGGGACAGTCGGGGTTACGTACGGCTGTGCGTTTTGGTTGACCATTAAACTGGTTGTGATATATTGTAATAATCGAGTATCCACTGTCTTGGCGTGTAATGAAAAAACGTAACACGTATATTGTTAATCTAAATAAGGATGAATTATGGATTACATTTTATTCTACTTATGTAATTTAATTGTAAATATTGCCAATTATTAACCATAGATTATGTGAAGACTTTTATTAAAATAGTTATTTTCATAGTTAGTCGCAAAAAACGTATTGTAATTGTGTCTACAGCAGTTGAGCTAACTCTCTCCTTGGGCACTGTTTAAAACCATGTGCACCATTTATTAATTCGACATATTATTCTAGCAGTTGAACCCCGTGTCTATTTGAACCAGCCTGGTTCTCTACCTGTCTTGCTACACAAAACGCATGTTGAATAGACAGAAGGGCTTAGCAACCTGAAAAAATAATAATAATTACTGTCAGTGTGTGGCATTCGTTCTTATACTGCCATTTCCTGGAGAGAGAGAGAGAATGAAGATCAATGCAGAGAAGTAAAAAGATGAGTGTTTGGCAACTATAATGCTTGTGTTGCCACCATCTAACGAGAAAAGAGAATTAAGATTTTATGCACAGAAGTAAAATGATGATCGTGGGCAACTGATCGTTGTGTTGCCACTCCCTGATTAGAAAAGAGAATATTTGTAGTAATGTTAACGATTAAAATGATGAATGTTGGGCAACCATTACTGCTCGGGTTGCAAAGGCCTGATGAGAAAAGAGAACAAATTTAGTACAAATGTAAACAGCACTCAGACACTCAGACCCTCAAATATACAAACACTTAATTAAATTTACATCCTGGTTCCAGCACATGGCTAGGTGTGAGGGTGGGAGGGGGCAAGGGGAAGAAAGAACAATAAGACAAGAACTTCAATTTAACTTACAATAGAGAGGCGAGTGGCCTTCTTTAAGCAATATGAATAAGGAAGGGTAGGGGAAGAGAGTGTTTACAGGGACAAAGGGTGGGGAGGGGGGGGATCTGACGACTGGACCTGTGAGGACTGGGACAAAGGGTGGGGGGGGTACTCGTGTGTAGGGGGCCTGGAGGGGGGCGGTGGGGACTTCACGTGTGTAGGGGGTGAGGGGGTCTTTTACCTTAATAATTCATCGTCTTTAATAACAAAATACCAATAGACTTGAATGTAAAATGAAGCATGCATATTGGATGGTATTAGCGGATCATCAGATAGGTGGTATTTACTCTGAACGTCTGCTATGGAGCTACTGCTTAGGAACACAGACCGTGCCGGCCTCAGGAAAGTTCAGAAGAATGGGAGAAGTGAAAGATAATAATGTATGGGACTCTCGTTAATGTTCTATTGTGGCTCGATCTTCACAGAGACCATGAACCATGGTCTCTGTGAACCATGAACCATGAACCATGAACAATCGTTAACGACGAGTACTCAAAACGACACCAGAGTGGGGCATTAAAGACAAAGCTAAAGTAATATGTCTGTACAAACAAAGTGGATTTACAGATATTATCACATGTATACATAAATATTGTTCTCCTATAGATGTTGAATGCTATTAGTTACAAAATTATAGTCAAAATATTATGTGTCCAGAAACTATTGCTTTACCGATGGTTTCAACTTATTGCTATGGATTTATTGATTCGTAGAGGATGAGGGCACTTAATGAGCGTGCGGAAACTGTAGTTATGAACTAGATATTGATATTTAAATCAAAATCAAACTAAATACCTCAAATATTGGAATGAAATATACAATATAATACTTCCAGCTATTGACTAGTGAAATGTGACAATTATACTCGCACCATTGGCTGAATAAGTAGCTGCCAAAACATTGTTATCATTTGAAACAGATGGATCTTTAACGGAATATATTTATGGAGAGAGAACATATTTCTAGAGACAGAGACAGAGACAGAGACAGAGACAGACAGACAGAACACACCGGGGGTCCCTTTGTGCAGGCTACCATTGCCTTATCAAACAGCCAGGAGCACCCAGGTCAAAAATGACACTTGTTGCCTTCAATAAGTGTGTGCTTGGAGAGAGAGAGAGAGTGTGAGCTAGAGAGAGAGAGAGACAGAGAGAGAGAGAGAGAGAGAGAGAGAGAGAGAGAGAGAGAGAGAGAGAGAGAGAGAGAGAGAGAGAGAGAGAGAGAGAGAGAGAGAGAGTGTGAGCTAAGGAGAGTGTGAGCTAGAGAGAGAGAGAGAGAGAGAGTGTGAGCTAGAGAGAGAGAGAGAGAGAGAGAGAGAGAATGTGAGCTAGAGAGAGAGAGAGAAATAAATAATACCTTATGGTGGCCCGGCTTAACTTCGGCACATTCACCATATACCTTATGGTGGTCTCGGCTTAACTTCGAGGCATTCACCATTTACCTTATGGTGGTCTCGGCTTAAAGTGCGTATTGGAAGTTAGATACTACAGTGAAGAATCATATAGGAAAAAAATTCGAATACACGATTTTTTAGTTTTTATTAATAAATCTACACTACAAGTGGCATCTTGAGCCGTTTTTGTGATACAATTTTACTTCCGCATCTCAAACGCTCGTTTTCAAGCGTGACGTAGGAATTGGTAGACGGACGTTCTAATCATCATAGACTACATAGGCAACATAACAATGGATAAGAGTTTCGGACCACTTCCGTACAATTTTGAGCCAGCTAGCCGTGAGGGAGAACAGCAACCACCTAATAGGGGGAGACACCATGGCAATAGGAGGGAGATAGAGTTGTGGTGTCAGGAGAATCAGTGGAGAATTGGGCAGGTGTCTTGGTGAGTAACTGGCATTAGCTTGAGTTAATATTAGCTAATGACAGCAAATGATGGCCACGTTTCAATATTTAACAGGCATAACTTTACTAGTACTTGATTATATATTAATCTACAGGATGTATAACTCCACACTATCTCTAACATAACTACTACTGGAGGGATGGAGGGAGGGCGGACGGACGGGTGGGCGAGCAAGAGAGTGCGCGATCAAACTGAAAGAAACGAGCAAAGTTAACCTCACATTTCATTTTGATTGGTGCTTGTGTGGGAAATGCCAGCCAATGAGCTCAGCTGAGGAGAGCATGTGTTGCAGGGAGGTGGATCCCTTCTGCAGTCGGTTGCACCAGCAGAACGTAAAGCCGATCATAAGTTCGGGTGTAAAGTCTGCCTTAACCCTACGCTCGACGTAGCTAGTGCCAAACTAAAGGTGTTCTAAATTTTGGTTGCACCACCATAACTTAAGTTGTAACGTTACTAGTAGTGCATAAAGTGTACCAGTGTCGCTTTTAATGACGTTTAGATAATTTCAAGTCAATCATTGACAGATAACAATGTAAACAGGAAATACCGGCAAGTTTCCACCTTACCCGAGTGAAGACGCGTTAGCACCCAAATGAGAGGGCAAACAAAACAGTTTCAGTCATTTATTCTCTTTGCTTGGACGGTATAGGCGTGTGGTTAAGCTATTTGATGGCGGATTTTATAATAAATAAATAAATATAATATTCCGCCCGGCAAAACCGAAATCGCGCATATAATTCAACATCATCATAATAAAGAAATGGATCGATACGGTCACGGACAATCCGTTCCCGGCGCAAATCGCATTGAAACTCCTCTTCCCATTGCTCAAAACGAATAGCCATCCTTACCCTGCGTTAGTGTTGAAATCTTTTTACGTTTTTTTCTTTTAACGGTTCTTTATCGTTAGTATGGAACTTACACCAGCTAGAGGGGAGGTGTAAAAGATAAGTTATAACTTAGTGTTACGTTGAAACTATCTGCTTGGTGCAACTGCTATTTTTTTAGTAGAGTGTAAAGTCGAACGTTTGGGTGATTTACGTTCAACGTAGCCCAAGTGGGACCTTACGTTCTGCTGGTGCAACTGGACCCTGGGCTCTAGTGGAGACGCTAAACCCCAGACCAGACGTAACATGCCTGACTCTGCATCCAGGCTTTGAGGGATGCTGTCTGAACCCCTTTCCAGGTTGCATACTTGGCCTTCAAACAGGAGCATGGCCCTCTGCAGGCCAGCACACACGAGTATGTTCAGTTGTCCACATTCCAAAATAACTATAAAAAGATCCTAGTTTACCAAGTAAATAGAGCTCAAGTCACAGATTCTGGGGTTTTGAAACCTGCTGAACCCCAGAATTTGTGACTTGTTTATTATGTTGAATGGACTTTACCAATTTTATATAACTGAAAACATTAAACATTTAAATACATTAAGTGGTAGCAATATCAGAACTCAATTGATTTTTTTTCTATTGTAATTTACCTTATTAATACCATTTACAATATCACCCTTTTTGATGACCAAGTTTAACTGTCGATATTGTTTCCCTATCCTAAAGGCAGTATCGTTACACCGCATACAGGCAGGTTGTCCGCTGGGCCTATGGAATTCTTGGCAGGCACATCAGGAAGCCCTTACCTGCATGCATTGTGTCTGCCATCAGACGGCAGTTTCCAGAGGAACATGGGGTTTATAAAGGTTTTGGGTGGCCTCATTTAAATGACAGTCAATAAAAATAATGTCTTTTATAGAAACTTTTAATGATTCTTTTCTTTTAATATTTAGTTCTTGCAGTTTAAAAACAAAAGGAACATACTGCAATACAAATTGAAACGTAAAATTAACCACAGCAACAAAACTAAGATACAGGATCAGAACTTCATAAAATATTCCTGTGTAGCATACATAAACTGTAGACTAGAACATAAACTTATTTCAACCAAAGCGTGGGTGTCAAGCAGGACCAGGTGGTAACCGCAGGCAAACCTCCAGAAAAAACCTAGGGAAAGAATAGTTTTGTTATTAACTTCATTAATAATAAAATGCAGATAATCAGAATGGGGGAAATAATTTAAGAATCCAGAAGTTCAAGTAAAGAGGGATCTTTCCCTGAATGGATCCATGTGCCAATAGATGTGTCTTTCTCTTGGTTGCAAATGCAGATACCACATAACTCCATGGTCCCACATCTATCTCTGAGATTAAATGTGGCTTTACAATATAGTGTACGAAATACCTAACAGTGTTTAACACTAATTTCCTGTGTTAAAACGTGTGTGTCGTGCAAGATACAAGCCAACAGCCTCATCCTTGCTGATCATCTGGAAGGATGTGGAAAGGGGGGCAGGTGCAGAGGAGGACAAGTCAGCTGAGCTCTCTTGTAGACTCCTTGGTGACCTAGAGTAGGCCTCAATCAGAGACTCCATAAGGGCAGATGCATAAGCTGAAGAAAGAAAACAAATGTTTAGATCCCATTCAGGGACTTAATAAAAGTAAGTTATAAAGTAATAAAAAACTAAAACAGCTTACCGTACGATGGCTTCTCCTTGACAGGGCGGACGACCCAGCCTCCTTTGCGGAACCTTGGGTAACGAACTCCATATTGAACCTCGCCGTCATGTGTTCGTGCAACCTCTCGACTTCCATTGTGGTTGTAATGCAGGGCTGCCAAGAGAAGCCTGTAGAAAAAGCAATTCACAAGCTGCTCTTATATCCAAGTACCAATTTAAAATGAATGCAGTTGCAGCCTCACTGTACCATACTCATTTCAATATCACTCTATTTACCTGCTGTACATCCCAAGGAAGGAGAAGCCGGTGTGCTTAGGTGCAAAGTGGAGGATAAGCGAGTGAAAGGCCTCCAGGGAAAAGGTCTGATGCTGTGGGGACAACTGCCGAACGTCCTTCAACAATGCTGTTCTTGTAGTGACACTCTCCAACTTAATAGCTACAGTTGATCCTGCATAAACAACAACATAACATGTGTTCCAATGTTAATAGATGTCCATATATTCATTAGTTACATACACTGATTAGGCATGATTATATAATTACTTCCAGTATCACACAAGTTTGAACAGTACTTTGTTTATGTGTGAGCACACTCTGGGTTATACAGCTCCGGAAAAAATTAAGAGACCACTTCAAATGTTCAGTGTCTCTTGTTTTACTCTTTATTGGCATATAATAATAATAATACATTTAATTTAGAGGCGCCTTTCAAGACACCCAAGGTCACCTTACAGAGCATATAGTCATCATACATTATTTAAAAAACAAGACATTGTGTAAAAATAAATAAACATAAGCAATAAGAAATAAATAAAACAAAAACAAAACAAAAAAACAATCAAAACAGTGATCAGTTAGACGTTGTGTGCGAGTTTGAACAGGTGAGTTTTGAGTTGTGACTTGAAGGTTGTAATGGTGTCTGATTGTTTTATGTGTGGGGGGAGGGAGTTCCAGAGCCTGGGTGCTGAACAGCTGAATGACCGGGCACCCATTGTAGTGAGTCGTGATGTGGGGATACATAGTAGTCCAGCAGAGGTTGAGCGGAGGGAGCGTATTCTTGGAGGAGGTCACAGAGATAACTGGGGGCTAGGTTGTGGAGAGCTTTGTAGGTGAGGAGTAGGGTTTTGTATTGGATACGGTAGTGTACTGGGAGCCTGTGAAGTTGAATGAGGACAGGGGTGATGTGGTCAGATGATTTGGTGCCGGTGATGATCCGGGCGGCTGAGTTCTGAATGATCTGCAGTCTGTTGATGAGTTTGGTGGGGAGTCCGGTGAGGAGGGCGTTGCAGTAGTCTATGCGTGATGTGACAAATGAGTGAACTAGGATTTCAGTGCTGGATTGGGTCAGTGATGGGCGGAGTCTGGCGATGTTGCGGAGGTGGAAGAATGCAGTCCGGGTGATGCTGTGAATATGGGGTGCGAATGAGAGGGTGTTGTCCAGGATGACACAGAGGCTCTTGACTTTGGAGGAGAAGGGTACTGGGAATCCATCGATAATTATGAGTGGAGCTGGGGTGTGTTGTGATTTAGTGAGTGGATTTGGATCCGATGAGCAGGGCCTCGGTCTTGTTTCCATTGAGTTTCAGGAAGTTCCTGCTCAACCAGCTCCGGATCTCTTCCAGGCACGTGATGAGGGAGGTGGGGGGGATGGCAGCGGTGGGTTTGGTGGAGATGTAGACCTGTGTGTCGTCAGCGTAGCAGTGAAAATGGACACCATGGTGACGGAGGAGTGTGCCCAGCGGGAGGAGGTAAGTGGTGAAGAGGAGTGGACCCAAGACTGACCCCTGGGGGACACCCAGTGAGACACCTGAACACCCAGACTTGTGGTTGCTTAGTTGAACAAATTGTTGACGGCCGGTGAGGTAGGATGTAAACCAGGAGAGTGCAGCACCAGTGATCCCAATACCAGCTAGGCGGTCCAGGAGCAGAGGGTGGGAGATGGTGTCGAATGCTGCGCTGAGATCGAGGAGGATGAGAATGGTGAGTAATCCAGAGTCGGCTGCAAGGAGGAGGTCGTTGGTGATTTTGACTAGGGCTGTTTCAGTGCTGTGTTTTGGAAGGAAGCCAGATTGGAACGGTTCGTGGAGATTGTTAATGTCGAGGTGGGACTGCAGTTGTGCGGCAACCACCCTTTCAAGTGTTTTGGAGATGAAAGGGGGATTGGAGATGGGCCGGTAATGGTTAAGGTCAGATGGGTCAGCACCAGGTTTTTTCAGGATGGGAGTGATGGCAGCCAGCTTGAGAGTGAGGGGTACAGTACCAGTAGTGAGGGAGGAGTTAATTATGTTGGTGATCATGGGGGAGATGGACGGAAGACATGCTTTGACAAGGGAGGTGGGAAGAGGATCGAGCTGACAGGTGGTGGTTTTGGCTTTGCGGATGAGTTCTGAGACGGTCTGTTCTGTTACTAGGGTGAAGTCAGAGAGGGAGCTGATGAGAGGTTGGCCAGAGGTGATCATCCAGGGTGGGTCATCAGAGGGGGTGCGAGATGAGGCCAGTTGTTGGTGAATGGTGTTGATTTTAGAGCTGAAGAAGTCAAGGAACGCACTGCATTGGGTGGTGGAAATATCTGGAGGGAGAGATTTAGGAGGCTGAAGTAAGTGGTTGACTGTTGAGAAGAGGACTCTGCTGTTGCCTGTACCAGTGTTGATGAGGTTGGAGTAGTATGAGGTTTTGGCAGTGGTGAGGGCATTCTTGTAGTGATGGAGGTGGTCCGAATACATTTGGCGGTGTACAGTGAGTTGAGTCTTATTGTAGAGTCGCTCCAGTCGACGACCAGTGGCTTTGAGCTGGCGCAGATGAGGAGTGAACCAGGGAGCAGTGTGGGTGAATGAGACTGAGCGGGTTTTCAGGGGGGCCAGGGTGGTGAGGGAGGAGGAGAGGCAGTTATTGTAGTGAGTCACCAGGTCAGTCAGGGAGGAAGCTGGGGGAGGGTTGGGGTAGGAGCTGATCATGGTGGAGAGGTCTGTGGTGTTGATAAGTTTGATGTTTCTGAAGGAGATGGTCCGTTGTTCCTTGGTTTTGTGTAGTTGGGTATGAATGTCAAAAAGTACAGCTTTGTGGTCGGAGATGGGGAAATCAATGACATCAAGGTTAGTGGGAGTGATGTCAGTGCAGCAGATTAAATCCAGAATGTGACCTTTGTTATGGGTTGGGAGGTTGACATGTTGTGTGATGCCAAGACAGTCCAGAAGTGATGTGAAGTCATTAGCAAAAGTACAGGATGGGTTGTCAATGTGGATGTTGAAATCACCAAGGAGGATAACAGTGGGGGACATTGCACACACAGATGTAAGTAGTAATGAGAATTCATTGAGGAAAACGGCGGAGGGTTTTGGTGGTCTGTAAATGGTGACAATGATAGTGGGTTTGGGGCCGGAGAGTTTTACAGCTAGACATTCAAAGGAGGAGTGAAGGGGGACTGTGACAGTGGTGACTTTGATGTTATCACGATGGAGGAGAGCGAGGCCACCCCCCCCTCCCATTAACCCGGGGTTTGCTAATAAAAGAAAAACCTGGTGGGACAGCTTCATTTAGATGGGAGAAGTCATTTGGTTGTTGCCAGGTCTCAGTGAGGCAGAGAATGTCTAGGCTCTGGTCAACAATAAAGTCATTTATCAAAAGGGCCTTATTAGATAGATAGATAGATAGATAAATACTTTAATAATCCCAGAGGGAAATTATTTTTGTCACGAACTCCAGAGATAGATAGATAAATACTTTAATAATCCCAGAGGGAAATTATTTTTGTCGCGAACTCCAGATATAAATACACAAATAAATAAATAAATATTAAGAATAAAATATAACATATCTATCCATATATATAGAGATATATATATATATATATATATATATATATATATATATATATATATATATATATATATATACATATATACATACACATACATATACATACATATACATACACATATATACACACATACATATATATATATATACATACACACATACACACATATACATATGCACATATATATATACATATACATACAACATAAATACACATACATACACAAAAGATAAAAGATACAACCTAAGAAAAACAAAATATACAAATAACAAATTTAAGGACAATATAAATATGTATACAACACCATATATACACATACATATATATATATACACACATACATACATATATACATACACACACATATATATATATATATATATATACACATACATACATACACATACATACATACACAAAAGACAGCACTGTACAAAAAGAATTGTACAGTATTGTGCAAAAGGTGCAAGAATTATAGTCCTTGTTTGAGGTCAGAGATTACAGAGAGGGACGGTGTCTGACATTCTAAGGGAGGCGTTGTAAATTTTAATGGCCACAGGCAGGAAAGATTTCCTGTGGCGCTCTGTGGTGCATCTGGGTGAGAGGAATCTCCTGCTGAAGGTGCTCCTCTGCAGGGCCAGTGTGTCATAGAGAGGGTGTGAGACATTGTCCAAGATGGACTGAAACCTGGACAGCATCCTCCTCTCTGCCACTGTCGTCAGGGTGTCCAGTTCCTCCCCCACAACATCACCGGCCCTCCTAATCAGTCTTTCAAGTCTGTTGGTATCTGCAATCCTCATCCCACTGCCCCAGCATGTGACAGCGAAGAAGATTGCACTGGCTACAACAGACTCGTAAAACGTCCTCAGCATCGTCCGGCAGATGTTAAAGGACCTCAGCCTCCTGAGGCAAAAGAGTCGGCTTTGGCCTTTTTTGTAGACAGCCTCTGCATTTCTAGACCAGTCCAACTTGTTATTAAAGTACACCCCCAGGTACTTGTACTCCTCAACAGTGTCCACTGGGACCCCCTGTATGGAAACAGGGGTCACAGCTGCTGTTTTCTCCCTCCTCAGATCCACAATGAGCTCCTTCGTCTTAGTCACGTTGAGTTGCAGGTGATTCAGCTCACTCCAAGTGACAAAGTTGTCCACAACAGTCCTGTATTCACGGTCATCCCCCTTTTCAATGCAGCCAACTATTGCTGAGTCATCAAAAAACTTCTGAAGGTGGCAGGACTCAGTGCAATAGATAAAGTCTGAGGTGAAAAGGGTGAAGAGGAAGGGAGAGAGGACAGTCCCCTGTGGGGCCCCAGTGTTGCTGACCACCTTGTCAGACACACAGTTCTGTAGATCACAGTTATTACTGAGGGATCTGGTGTTCAGCAGACAGAGTTTCAGACAGGTGAGTGGAGTGTAGCAGGTTGCTTTGAGCAGAGGGGACAGGACACTGTGATTGACGGGACTGACCGTAAGGGCTGTGCGAGGAAGGGGGTGGGGCCCAGTGGACCAGAAGGAGCGGATGTTTTTGTTGCTGGTGTGAGTGTACTGAAAATTCCGTCCAGAGCCTCGGTGGATGTATTTTGGTCGTTTGAGAATGTCCTGGTGGGATGCAAGCTGAGGTGGTTGGGTCCTTGAGAAGATCCGTAGACGTAACATCTCCGTTACCGAGTAACTGAGCGGCAGAGATGCGCTCGTTACGTGAGAGTCAAACATAGCGCAATCCAGAGGAACAGGTTAAAATCCACAGGTTGTGAAGTCGGAAGAAGCCAGCGGTAGATCCAGGCGATTATGGTGAAGCCACAGAGCCAGCACAGCGGAGGCAGAGGAGTGGAGCAAGCCGGTTGTAGCTACGCTGGAGACGGGGAAGCCAGTTGGACGGCGCCGGCGCCGGGGGTTATCACCAGTCTAGCCGGCCAGCAGGTGTCATCCACCAACAGCTGCACGACTCCACGCACAAAACACAAAACAAAACACGCAGACGTTTAACGTTCAGAAATAAATAAATAAATCAAGAAAACTGACGCAGTCACTTAACTTAACTTTGTAGTCCGATCCAAGGTCCAGAAGGGTCCAGAAGGGTTTCAGACAGAAGGTGTTGAAAGTAAGCAAAAGAAAACTGATGAAAAAGTTAAAAGACTAGAAAGAAAAAGAAAATCGCGAAAAAATAATGTTCAAAAATGACGTTCCGGTGAGCAGCAGCAGCAACAGCGTTCAAAAGGCAACAGCGTCCACCAACTGTACGACCTCACGTAAAAACACGTAGAAATAAAGAAAACTGGCGCACTGACAATAGCGAAAAGTGACTATATATAACTAGTAGACTTAGCTAAACTACTAAAGACCAAAAAAAACAGCAAAATGTTCAATGCAATCGTGAGAAATATCGGAAATACTGAATAAAAACAAGCCATACAGAGCGGCGTTAGACTCGCCAGCGTCCCCGTTACTAGGCTACTCACATATGTTTGAGTAGTATGAACATTTTGATTCTATAATATAAACTAGTGACCACATTTATACCAAATTAACGATAAAAATATTGTCATTTAGAGCATTTTCAATAAGTAATTTAGGGATAACGATTTAAGAAAAATCCAGACTGGTGGCTTAATTTATTTTTCTTTGCGGGGCTGTATATTGATGGAGTGCTGTGGAACACAAATTAACAAAGCACCAACAAGAACTTTGACCTCTAATCATATTCAGCCACACAATGTAGTAGTATGTTGTACCTGGTTCCAGCCACTGCTTGTTCCTTGCTTCTCCCTCCAAAGGGAGATGTGCACAGGAGGGAAATCCAGGACTGTCATGTTCATGGATGTCCTGAACATGGTTCACCATGCTTTGCCACTTGGCCTCCATTACATTTGGATCCCCATTAGGTGTGGAAGCTGCAGTCCAGTATAGGTGGTTGACAATCGATGGCCTCCACAGGTTAAGGTCCTCACAATCCCCCTCCTTTGCAGCAGCATCTAGCGCTTTTCCTATGCCTGTTTCAGAACATAAACACAATTTTATGTTTCTATTTTAACCAAGTGTTCATCTAAACAAACCTATAAACATCAAGTTACTTACTTTTACCAACATGCCAGATGTCAAAGAAGTGACTTGTTCCTTCAGGGCACAACTCCTCCCGCACCCACTTGGCAACCTAAAGAATGAGACAACATTTCTTAAAATTAGTAAGTCTGGGGTGCCAATGGCACAGTGGGTACAAATATGTCTAATAAAGCAAAGAAAATATCGTACAAAAATAAATAAATTAGTAAGGCTTTTTTGAGCATTTGCTCCTTACAGCGTGTCAAAATCAACAGCCCACTGTAAAATTAATGTAGGGGAACATATAATGAATACACTGATACATATGTCTTTCTTGTTTGTCTTTACCTGGCGATTTCTATCGGTAATAAGGGCTGAAACTTGCAAGTGTTGCTCCTTGAGAAATGCTATTGTTCGCTTCAAACCCTCCAGCTCACACCAGTTGCTGCTTGGTACCTCTGAGCTCTGTAAAAAACATTAATCAGTCATATAAGAAAGTGTGCCACATCAAAAAGAGAACAACTGATTTGTGTGTCCACTAATGGTAATTTACTTGGACAAGTTGAAGATCCAAAACCTGTTGATGCGGTCCTCAATCACGGTGTAGGTCCCATACTTGGCACAATGACCAGGAGAGTCTGACCTATGATTGTCATGAATAGCTTAATTAATTAAAACATTTAAAGGCCCACTATGCAACTTTTTTAGCCAAAATTACATTAAGTATGCAGGTTGAGAGTTATGCTGATGGTTCTGCATCCATTTCTGGGTCGATTGGTGGGTGTGTCATTTACCCATGTCGCCTCTCCAGTGAAAAAGCGCATATGCAACTTGATCTGTTCGGACCGACACAATCCGGATGTGACGCAGCGGAAGTATCCTCGAAAATGTAGTCAGATTGTAGTTTCGAAAATGCTTTATGGCACAGACACACACCCAAACATGGCACCGGCTAGATATAAACAGCCAGTTGCGAGGCAATTGTTGCATTCATCATGGATCAATCGACTAATGGTACGGCCACACCAACCGCTACGCGCCTAACCTGACGCTTGATCATTGTGTGTCACAAAAATGGTTCAACGCGCCTGTGGCTGCGCTAGAGTCCGAGGTAGGAAACCCAAACGCCGCCGTGTTTGGGTGCATGATAGAGTTTAGATCGGGTTAGATTAAATAATCTCGGATATAAATAACGATCTCATCTCATCTCATCGTCATCCGTTTATCCGGGGTCGGGTCGCGGGGGGAGCAGCTCAAGCAGGGGGCTCCAGACTTCCCTTTCCCGGGCCACATTGACCAGCTCTGACGGGGGGATCCCGGGGCGTTCCCAGGCCAGTGTTGAGATATAATCTCTCCACCTAGTCCTGGGTCTTCCCCAAGGTCTCCTCCCCAATGGACGTGCCTGAAACACCTCCAAAGGGAGGCGCCCAGTGGGCATCCTTGCCAGATGCCCGAACCACCTCAGCTGACTCCTTTGTAAGTAAAGGAGCAGCGGCTCTAATCCGAGTTCCTCGCGGATGACTGAGCTTCTCACCCTATCCCGCGACGCCAGCCACCCTTCTGAGAAAACTCATCTCGGCCGCTTTTACCCGCGATCTCGTCCTTTCGGTCATCACCCGACCCTCATGACCATAGGTGAGCCTTGCGGCTCAGCTCTCTTTTCGTAACAACGGTGCGGTAAAGCGAACGCAATACCGCCCCCGCTGCTCTGATTCTCCGGCCAATCTCACGCTCCATAGTACCCTCACTCGCGAACAAGACCCCGAGGTACTTGAACTCCTTCACTTGGGCTAAGGACTCATAAATAACGATAATCGGGTTAAATAACTTCACATGGTGTGTCTGGTGTGTTTCCAGCATTCGTAGTGTTGATCAGGAGAGAAATAGTCCGCCAAGACGTTGAGGTTGCTTAGCAAACAGAGACTCTGTCCATGCAAGTGAACGGAGCGTTCACTCTTCGTCATAACTATCAAACCGAACATCCTTCACATTCACCGAGCGAACATTATGAAAGTAAAATGCACATTTCTCGCTAAAAATGTTTCCATAAACGCATTTAATGGCGTAACTATGTTACTATTTCCACCCAGAATAAAGAAAGATGTCGGCCGTATGCTTCTGTGCAAGGGTCACTACAGTAACGAATTGCTTTACGGCACAGACCCCCAAACACGGAACCGGCTCGATATAAACACAAGTAACTAAGGGATTGTTATATTCATCATAGATCAGCCGACTAAAAAGAGACAGAGAAACCCAATGTCGGAGGAACAGAAGAAGAGAAAAGGGAGACTGACCGACCGAGAGGCCAGACACGAGTAAACGTTGGGCAAGCTTTTCAGGAATAGCGTGAACTGAAAGAAAAAGAAGACTGCAAATCAGACGCCGACTCGGCCGTGTTGCTTTTGAAATTGAAAGTACCCTTGGGTGAACTTTGTCTTCGTGGTATTCTTGATTCTGATAGTCTCTGTACAAATGTGTTTGCTCAACCATTTAGTTGTGAGCCCTGTAAAAATTGTTTTCTCGACCGTTTTGTTGTGAGCCCTGTATGTTTCTAGCTTGCTTGCAACCATATAAACACCTTTGTTTCCATGGGTGTTTTGCTGTTCGTCTGTCCCCCAGATACAGACTGAATCCCCGAATCCAGGTTCTTGTTTATTTCGATTATTATGTTGGCCAAACCTCTTACACTGATTGTTCTGTTCAACCTAAGATAAAACAATTATAACCTAGGGTATAAATTCTCCCGGTGAACTATAAAAAAGGATGGATTTATGTTTATTGCAATGCAAATACACCCTTTTAAAAATGTATAACCTTGCCTACACTTTATGAACATCTACTTCGGACATGGCTCAACGCATTCGCCGGCTTCTTTGAAAACAAATGCACATGGCTCGCGTAGAAGTGCATGGGGAAGGGACGTCAACGAGTTGTTACGACAGTGTTGTGAAATATCTACTACGAAGCTGTAGGGGGCGCTGTGTAGAGTAATGTGCGTGCCAAAACCAAGAAAACAGCGAAGATATTCCCGAAGTTGCATAGTGGGCCTTTAAGCCAAAAAACACTGCAATGGATACTGTTACTTAGCTACTCGGAACCACAAAAATAAACTGAAGGCGATCTCCACACGCGAAGACGGGACACATGCAAAGATTTGGCAAGGATCAGCAAACAACACACGGCACCCTCACTGGCGACCAATAGAAGCTGGCCCTATGCTGCTGGCGGTCACCGGTAGGGGGGAAGCCTGAACATAAAACACAAAACGAAACAAGCCCAAAACCAACACACTACGGCACGTAACGGTAACATATAAAAGTATACAAGCGAGGTGTTATACCTGCAGTCACCTGAGAGGATTAGACCCCCCCCCCCCATCTCCTTCAGCTGGCTGACTATGTCAGCTTGCTCATTCTTCCACGCCTGCACAATGGTGGGAATTGTGTAAAGGCGTTGATGGCGGAAGAATGTGTTTGCAGTAAAACATTGAAGGCCAAACAGTTTTAACATCCTAAGTGTTTGTGTAGCCATACAACCAGAAAAGTGGATGGCCCCTCTAAGCATCAGGTTGCAGGCTGGCATGTTTCTATGAAGCACTGGCTGGTTCTGCCAGACACGCTCGAACCCACAAGCTGCACAGACCTAAGAGATGTGTATGAAAATGACCATTAGAACAGTCAAAAAAGTGAATTGATAAAGTAAAAAATGACAACACAAAAAACACACAATATATACAATATAAATACAGGTTAGCACACATCTTTACTTTTATATGAGTACAATATCCTCTTACTTGCTTGATCTGAACAAATGTTCCCTGCTGCTGCTCCACGTTACCATTGGTTTCCCCACAACAGGCAGGACAAATGATGAAGAGAGCCATCAGCTGGGTGAGACAGACAATGAACTTGTCTGCAACTCTGGAAAAACAAAACACTTATTATTTCTGACGGACAGAATTTTGAAAAAACAAAATCTAAAAGTTAAGGAAGTTGTCTTACCCGAAGTCCCACTGAGAACCCTGCTTTGGCTCTGACTCCTCCTCAGAAGATGACACGCTCATCTCTTCCACTTCACTCCATGACCTGTCATCTGGTTGATCTCTTGAAACAGAGGATGATTCATCCTCTGTTTGTACTGGACTGGGCAGTGGAATTGATGAAACACAGAGTTCGGTCTGTGTCCCCACACTGACAGTCTGTGTCTGTACCTGGATAGCTAGGTTGAAAGAGATTTACTTAATATACTGTAAATGTAAAACATCATATATTCAATGGCCACTACACCTAAACAATATAATGCAATCAGATACGACAAACCTGGAATAAAATCTACTTTTACAAAGTATCGTTTAGTTTTTGTAGTCATTTGGTCTGAGGTGTTCTTATTCATGTAAATTAAAGTGGATATACTGTTGAGCTATCCCAGCTATAAAATAGATAATTATTGTGACAGTATGTAAAGAGTGAATATGTTGGCTAAGAACATGTAGAGCTAAAGCAAGATATAAGAGTTAAGTCACACTACCTGATGAACGATAAGGAGGTCTTATGTGACACTGTGAGCCAAAGTGAAGCACAGATTTTGGCTGAGAAGCCAGTGAAGCGACGGCCTCTTGCTCCGAGTCTTCACTGGCTGTAGGCGCATCTGTGGCTTCAAAACGTGCCGTATTTCCCAGCAACTAATAAGAAAAACATTACATATACAATTTCATTTCAAACTGTTTAAAATCCCTGATAGCCGATAGCCTGATAGTCTACTAGTTTATTTAGAAACGTCAACATATCGACAGGCAGTCTAGTGCGCACGGTGCGCACTGACGTAGTAGGAAAAACCGCTCATGTGGTAGCCTAGTGCCTGATGTTCGGGAAAGCACAAATACCGCTCCAACAAAGTGAACAGCCTCGGAAACTGTCTCTGAATAACGTTTTAACCACAAGAAATCGAAAGTCGTCTCAAAGGAGCATCATCATGGCGTCAGCCTGTCAGTGTCAATCACCTAGCCAAAAAATCGCTGACTCACCCCCTATCCCATATATATTTAATTAAACTGTATTATTTTAAAGTTGTTTTATAGCATTTTGAATATTTGAATTGCTTTATGTTCTAGTCGACGGTTTACGGCTAAACAGGTAACTGTTAATGACGATGATTTCATAAAAGTTTCATAAAATAGGATGCTGTTGCTAGCTAACATTTTAGCATGTTTAGAGTATAAACTGATGGATTTTACAGGACAGCAAAGCTGCTTTACAATAAAAGATACTGACCATAAGTCATTATGTTGACTAACGTAGGAAGTTAGTAAACGTCAGAAAACAAAACTTACAGTGCACAGTTCACGTTTCCGAATCGTTGAATCTCTGACCGGTCCGTGATCTTCACTGCCGCCGGTGGCTGAGCCCGAAGCTGCGGCTGGAGCGGCATGAATTGAGGGAATCACACCGGCTTTCAGCCTCACTCTTTTCTCGCTCCGAAAACCCATCTTGAACTCCATCATGTCCCCGGAAACATAGTCCTCAGCAGGGGTCTCATTTATAACCGTTGCGTACGCACAAAACGGGGCTGAAATTGGCGTACGTGACTTTTCACGCCAAGGTTGTGATCTATAAAAAACCAACTTGACGGGAAAATGTGCGCAGCCCTAAGCAAACTCTGACCCATGCGTACGCATGGTTTGGAGGAAAAGGAGAATTGGCGACACAGACGGTGTGGTGGTGAACTGAAGTCAGACCGAAGAATTGCAGAGTGAGAAGAACGATTATGTTTTATCATCGCCCTTCATCAATTTAATTTCAACCCGTATCATGCGTTAAATCCTAATCAGAATAATTTAAGTCCACTGCGTTATTTCTCAGTTATAACTCCAGAAATATCTCCTTATAATAGAAATAAAAAGAAATTCTCTATATTTAATCCCGTCACTCCATACTGTCCACTGACGGCGCGACTGCATGGAATAAAGCATCTGTCCAACATGTGTCAATAACATAATATTTTTATGTGACACTGTAAACACATGATCGAATGTCAATTAAATCCCAAGCGTGAAAAACCAAGCCACACTCATCACAATCGTTGTCCGTTACTCTTGATGCTTTTCATGACAAATCAGGCATTAAAAAGGGGTTATGTTCAAGAACATTTTACGTGGGTAATTACAAACTGATTATCCAAGGAGTTCTCGTCAGTCTTATTACCGTAACCCTATAAATACAGAGGTGAGCGCCGTGGTAATGCTGCACCATATGGCACTTCTGGCGGACCATGCAAATGGCAGGATTCGGAGGGAGAGGGTATTTAGGGACCATAACGATTTATTGGTAGGCTAGATAAAAATATGTAACTATGTCAGACCACTTCTTTTTTTAATTCTGGGACAGTGCGCTCCGTGCTACTGACAGAGTTCACTGCTGCAGCAACATGTTGCCACTCACTCTGCTTTTTGTTGTTGGCGATCCCAATCCCGTGACCGCCGAACAAAACTACCTTTCGGGCCTCCATCTCACCCACAAGTGTCTCCACTTCAACCTCCGTGAAATTTCGCTTTTTTGATTTTCTCAGTACTTCTGCCATTGTTTCCAACAAGACATAATACCGGCATCTGAGTCTGTTTTATATGCAGATCGCATTCATGAGGTCATTTGCATTGACCATTTATGGTTAAAAAGGGGCGTGTAGAGGGCGGAACGTGAAGCTGATTCAGCTGCGCACAATTGTAGTCAGTATGTGATTTATAAAGCAAAGATTGCGTACAGGTGTGCGTACGCAGTGTTTTATAAATCTGAATATTTTTTGGCGCACGCAAAACTTGGCTTCTGGGCGTACGCACCTTTTTAGTAACGATCCTACGCACAGTTTTATAAATGAGACCCCAGGGGCCTCATGTACTAAGACTTGCGTGGATTTCATACTGAAACTTGGCGTACGCCAAAACCCAGAAACTGTCTTACGCACAAATAAATTCAGATGTATCAAAGTGTGCGAACGCATGGATCCAAGCACGTTTCTATTGTACATCTCGATCAACGTGGAATTGAGCGCACATGCCGAGGTGCCAAACTCCTCCCTGTCCACGCCCTCATTTAAATATGCAATTTCATTTAAATAGGCCTCTGGGCCTGAGATTCACCACTTAAATCCGATCACCTGGCGCCATGAACAGAGGCAAAAAACGAAACTTCACGGAGTCTGAGCTCGAGATTTTGCTCCACGAGGTAGAAATGCGCAAGCAGCTATTGGAACCCTGTCAACAGGGATAAAGGCAAAACAAAAGAGAAGTGAGTGGGAGTGTGTTTGCGAGGACGTCAATGCAGTGGGCTCTCAGCAGCGCACACACTCTGAAATTAAAGAAAAAAGTGGTCAGACCTCAAGGTGGAGGTGAAGCGGAGGGTTTCTGCCCACCGCCGAAGCGTGACCGCAACAGGTGGGGGGACGGGAGTGGGGGAACTCTCCCCCTTCGATTTGAGAGTGGCCGCTTTGATCGGTGACACAGCTCTCACCGGAGTGGTGGGAGCCCATGAAGGGGACGCCGATCATCCCCAAGGTAAATATGCTGAAGTCATAAATGCTGTAATTATACTGGTCATAAAATTGGCTGCTTGCAATACACATAAGTCGCGCGTAAAGATGCCAGGATATTAAAGACTTTGACTCGTGTTTATTAACTTAATTTTTTTATTTTTGAATAGACAAGCAACTAGAGGGCACGGATTCGGATTTGACCATTTGCGATGTCCTCTAACAACGCTAACGCAGCCATTTTTAAAACAATTGTCTTCATCCATTGCGCATGCTTTTATAGCCACCCATATAATTGCAAGGTGTGTTAATTGTTCATTAGTGTGTCTCTGATGTGCAAATCACTCTGAGTCATTGTTTTCACCTTTTTTCCCAGTTTCCCAGCGTCACCTCTAAGTGTCGCCAAAGGAACAATAGCTGTAGAAACGTGCGTACGACAGCTCTGGAGCTGGCGTGGGGACCGCACATTTTTACGGTCATTTCACGTTTTGTACATCTGAACGTGAGCGTGGAAAAGGACGTACGCCACGTTTTTGTGCGTACGCAACCTTAGTACATGAGGCCCCAGGGCTGTAGTGGAGGGTAAACGCACGTAAACGCCGCACGTACGCACCTCAAAGTTCCCTGTGCCTTGTATTCTGCCGTTGGAATAATCGGAAATAAATTCAGCATCATTTTAAAACACCTAAGACAAGGTTTCATATTGTTGAACAAATAAACGCTGTAATCTGAATCATTTTCATCTGCGCTGTTAGGCCTATGCTATGATGGTCTGTGACCCTCCAATCAGTGCCTTGCGGCTGCGGCAGCGACACCAATCAGGATCCAGGAAAATATGTAAACAGGAAGTATGTAAACACATGGCCCTGCGCGTTGTGGATTATCATACCTGTCATTAATTAGCCATGGATATCAGGCGATTTTTGAAGAGACCTTCGAGTGTTCCCACTCCAACAGATGCCCGAAAAAGGCCTCAAGTACAAAGTAAGACTGAAGATGATCAATTCACATGAGTTGTTTTTGTGATTTATAAATCAATTTTACTTGACGAACTATTAAGTGACTACGAGCATTCAGATTGGCCAATGCGTAGTCATGCTATCCGTGTACTGCCCACGTCAAAATGAGTGAAAGTCAGTCAGAGTTTTACTATCCATATTAAACTCCGGTTTCGGCGTATCAACTTCGCTATAGCTTGGTCGCTATGTTAAAGCCTCAATTTGGAGATGCGAGTTAGGCGGTTGCAGCCGTGGACTCCGCGGCTGAACCGTGGATCGGGCGGATGACGCGACCAAAAAAATATTTCAATTTCAAAAATATATTTCAATTAAATTCGGGCGGTTGGCGGTTAAACCAATAAAAATATAAATATTTATAAATATTTGTATTTTATATATTATAAATATTTTTATTTTATTATTTATTTTCTTTAGTTATTTTCCCAGCAAACTGGCCTGTTCCCTAGAGGAGCAGTATGGGGAATCCAAGTTGAAACAACTTGCCCAAAGGTTCAGACTTGATGACAGAAAAATTCTTGAAGGCTATAGGGATTTTAAGGATAACTCAAGCATCATTCCAGAAAACCTTGCACCACTCCTGAATATCGACCATCTTATTCCAGTTAGCACTGCTGAGTGTGAGAGGGGGTACAGCTTAATGAACATCATAGTGTGCCCCCTGAGATGCAGTCTGCACTTGGTCACTGTGTCGTCCTTGATGTTTATTCAACTGAATGGCCCACCACTCAGCCACTAGGGGTGAAACGGATCAGTGTGTCCACGGTTCGGTTCAGATAACCGTTTTGGGCCTCGGTTTCGGATACGGTTCGGATTAGGATCATGTCCGTGGTAGTAAAAAGGCGGACTTTTTTTTGACGGAGGGTTTGGGGGAGAAACACAAAAATGAATGAGACCCACAGGCTATTTGCAATGTGTTAATTGACTGCAATCAGACAAGTTGCAAGGCTTTTTTGTGCAATAAATGTTCCCCTAAATGCATTTCAAAACATGGTGCACTGAGTGTAAGATGTAAGGGATAACGGCCGACGAGGCAGAACTCTGGCGACGAGCGCAGCATGAAGCCAGAGTTGCCTCTACCTGTCCATTATTTCCATCGAACCGGTCGACCTCGAAGGCCGTTATCCCGCTTATCACCCGTTTGTATTTATCTCCCGTATATTTAGAATATAATTGTATCAATTACTTTCTTTAAATTTAGGAATCGTGCGCTTGAACTTCAGAAAACAACCTATTACAGCTACCTCATTGGCTCGGGCAGCACTGGAGAGAATGCATTCCGCTGGGTCCTAAACACCCTTTTGTATCGGACGTAGGCTACAGCAGGCAAAATACGCTACATAAGGCAATGCCTTCATGAAACCGAAATCCGCGGATCTCCAGAATGCTCCGAACTGTGGTAAACGAACCGAACGGATTCGGATACAATTCGAATCCGCTGCAGGCCTATGAGCCACCACAAAGTTCAATCCAACACGTATGTGAAGTCCTGGCTGGTGAAGCACAGGGGAGCCATGAACCCCAGAACACGCCCCTGCAAGGCAGGACCTGACGTGGAGGACATGGAGGCCCTCTGGGCACTACTGTGAAAAGCATGCATACTAATACACACACATGCCATAGATAGATAGTTCTTAATCTACCCATACTTTTCTTTACTGTTGAAATTTGAATAACTTGAATAAACTACAAACACATTCATTGACTGTCATTGATTGATTTAATATGACTTTAATTGATAACATAATGGAATATAGCCAGGCTAGCCTTACAGAGTCGCAACACTTTGCGTTGCGTTGTGTCGAGGTCGGTCTGATCAAAAAATTCATAGTTTACCCACCTCTAATTTGACCACTACAGCCCTGGTCCTCAGGTCTAAAGTGAGCCGCGCAAATGAACGAGTGTTTGGTGACAGAGGCGAAAAAAAAGTCCTTTCTCTTCACCTGAACAAAATGCACCCAGGCTCGAAAGCCTGCTCCCTCCTTCCTCCGATCGGGGAAACTGTGAAATCGGTGATGGTCGGACAGTAGGTCGGAGTTGGAACAACCCCCACAGATACAAAACCTCATCTCGCCGATTAAAAAAAAACCAAAAAACGAATATGGTGAATACAAGACCGCTCACCGCGGTAACTACTCACAACTACGCATAGAGCTGAGGCAACGGTTTTTGAAGCCTTGCTCAAAATAGTCACTTTAAAACTGGAATTTTTGCCGATATAATATTTTTAACTGATAAAATCCTGCATTTCAATTTCAAAGGGCAATTTTCAGAGAATGTTATGTATAAATATTTTAAAAAAAATTAACTTCCAATACGCACTTTAACTTCGAGACATTCACCATTTTAACAAATAACCATAGGTAATACGTCTCCCATGTTGGGACAGAGACACACACAGACAGACAGACAGACAGACAGACAGACCAAAACACAACACACCGGGGGTCCCTTTGTGCAGGCTACAATTGCCTTATCAAACAGCCAGGAGCACCCAGGTCAAAAATGACACTTGTTGCCTTCAATAAGTGTGTGCTTGGAGAGAGAGAGAGAGAGAGAGAGAGAGAGAGAGAGAGAGAGAGAGAGAGAGAGAGAGAGAGAGAGAGAGAGAGAGAGAGAGAGAGAGAGAGAGAGAGAGAGAGAGAGAGAGAGAGAGAGAGAGAGAGAGAGAGAGAGAGAGAGAGAGAGAGAGAGAGAGAGAGAGAGAGAGAGAGAGAGAGAGAGAGAATACCTTATGGTGGCCCGGCTTAACTTCGGCACATTCACCATATACCTTATGGTGGTCTCGGCTTAACTTCGAGACATTCACCATTTTAACAAATAACCACAGGTAATACGTCTCCCATGTTGGTACAAACATTAGACAAAAGGATGGGGAGAGGGGGGGGAGGGGATCTGACGACTGGACCTGTGAGGACAAAAGGTTGGGGGGGGGTTTCACGATAGGATTTTTTAGAGAGAAACAAAAGGATGGGGAGAGGGGGGGGGGTCTGACGACCGGACCTGTGAGGACAAAAGGTTGGGGGGGGTTTCACGATAGGATCTTCTAGAGAGAAGGGGGGGGGGGGGGGGGGGGGAGAGGGAGAGAGAGAGAGGGGGGGGGGGGGGGGAGAGGAGAGAGAGAGAGGGGGGGAGGAGAGAGAGAGAGGGGGGGGGGGGGGGGGGGAGGAGAGAGAGAGAGGGGGGGAGGAGAGAGAGAGAGAGAAGGGGAGAGTGTGGGCTCTTTAGCCTTTGGCCTCCTACACAGCGCAAGTTGGCGCCTGTTTTCACCAAAGACAGTGACTACAAATATGGCGAAGGTTGATAACAAAAGAAACCGACGTCATGAAGACGCGCCGTCTCTTTAAACCGTACACCCGTAGTTACACTCAAGACTCGCGGAAGAAGCAAAGTATAAGCAATTTGACCCTGATTATTGGTCAAACGCCTTCATGGATCTCTATAAGAATATTGAGATTGCGGTAAATCTGCTTCCACGGCGGGTTAGCGAGGCACTCACAGCAGTTGGGTTAAAACTGCGCAAGTGTATACCTCTACGGCTGCGTTTTACACTATGCGAAATTGCACATTTGATTTTCTCATGAACCGGGCCGAGAGGAATGAATCCCATTCTAACTCCAGGTCAAACAAAGGCCTAGCCTTCGGTTTAATATGCAATTAAGCTAGATTAACGTTAAAAACCCTGACCTTTCCTCCCCCCACCGATATAGAGTTTGGAAGTTTATGGTCGGTATAAATAAACCTTATGGTGGCCCGGCTTAACTTCGGCGCTTTCACCATATAACACAAAAACCACAGGTAATACGTCTCCCACGTGGTACAAACATTAGATCTAGACGGGATCGGATACTGTCTATCTACGAACCCATGTAAAACAAACTCCTAGCCCTTTGCTTCGTGAGGCAGTTATTTGATTTAATCTGTTAGCGTATCCGAGGCCGTGTATCTAAACGGCTGTTATGAATTTCAATCCGATGGCCGAGACCACACGTCCCCTCAACCAGACGGAGGCAGTACAAGCTATTCACCTAAATGTGACTATTCTAACTATACAGAGTTCAGTCATGGACAACAGGTTCTGTTTACCTTTCTTGTGGCGCCTGTAAGTAGCTTGTACTGCTTCCCGACGGCCTCGCGGTCGCTAGTCTCGGTCCGGAACTTCCCAAGAACGTCAAGGGTCACCAATTTATTACGTAGTTCTTCAAGGAAAGGGTCGAATCCAAAGGAATAGCTTTAAAGAGACTTTATTTAGTATAAAGTATTTTCGGTATGGTAAACTGATACTCTGAAGCAAAGAGAGATTGAAGATGTGCCTTAGCACGTGCGAGTACTCTCCTAGCTGAAAAATAGACCTTTAACCCATGTCCAATCGCTGCCGGAAGAAATCTGAAGGCCTGCACAATCTGCAGGCTCTTATGGTCTGAACAGCGCGGACCGGAAGTAGTGGGAGGAACCGGTGTGACGTAACCCTCGGCTTCCTCGCCTGGTCTGTGGTGCTGCCTTCGGTGGCTAAAGTATTTATTGCAGCCTTCAGTAAGGTCTTGCTCCCCTTGTGGCTATGTGTAGTATTTACGGCTTATATGTTTGGTCCTACCCCCTAGTGGTTAAGCGAGGGAAATACAGCTTGTGTTCTTAAAATACGTAACAGCATCTGCTACATATCAAGGAACCTGAGTGTTGGGGCCTACTAGGGAAAGAGGGGTGTTGCTTACTAGGGAAGGAGGGGTGTCGCAGGGAGGCCACCGTCTGAGTAAGCTGGTTAAGCTGTTCCTGTTGTTGCCTTAATAGCTCTTTCAACTCCCCAAACTCACCCCTAGATGGAGGTACTGGGGAACCTGAGCGAGGACAGCCCTGCACACCATACTGTATGCCATAGGCCGTTGGAAGAGAGAAACTACGTGCCCTAGCACCCCCCGGATATCCCTCCTGTTCCCATCGAATTGCTTCCTTGAGTACTTCCAGCAGGGTGGCCCGTGGCTCACGACGGGTTAACTGTTTCAGCTCTCTACAAAGAGCACCGTCCAAGACATGCTCAATAAATTGGTCACGAAGAAGTACCTCGGCATTAGCTACGCCGCCACTGGGGGCACGCTGTTGGACCCGATACATCAAAGCCATCAGGGCTAGGGAAAACTCTTGCAACGTCCCACCTTCCTGCTGCTGTCTAGAGAAAAAGGCTTGCTGCAGGGTCAAATATGACTGATTACAACCATACAACTCCTTTAAAATGTCCAAGACCTTAGCAGGGTCTGCTCTTTCTGTGCTAGGACGATACTTAATTTCGTCCTTCGCCTCTCCTTCTAAATGATCAAAAATATAGAAGGCCTGTTCAAGCAAAGACAGACGGCGAACGCGCATGCAAGCCTGCAACTCCTCTATCCACTCTCTTATGTCAATGCCAGTCTTACCATTGAACACAGGGCATTTTCTATCTCGAGGAACGACCACTAGCCGCTCTGTGACAGTGGACGGCATAGGCAACGGGTCGGGTGCTGCTCCAGGATCAGGGGGAGGCCGCTCTTGACGAAGGCGCTCGTTATCTGCCTCTAACTGGCCAATTATGCCTCGCAATGCTTGTAAGTCTTCCATGATAAGCAGTGGAATACTAGGTTATTAATGGAAATAGACCAAACCCTACCTTAGATAGAATTTTGGGGACCTTGGAACACGGGCTGCTGCTCTGTTGACCCCACAAAGAAACAAGACCCACCTCCAGAATCTCAAATTCAACCTGAACAAAAAAAAAAAAAAAAATTTTAAGAAAAGAAAGAAAAGAATATATATATATATATAATAAATGTGCGCAGCAAATCAAAAAAATTATACATAAAAAAATAAAAGAACTCAAGTCTCAGCCTTTAAGGAGTGTGTCCTGCTGACAACGCCAATTGTGACCGTGGCAAAAATTTGTTGAATGTCGACAACGCCACCTAGGGGAGGGGATACCCCAGGACCAGAACTGTGCTAGCTAACATGTGCTATAGCCACCCCCGAGACGCTACAAAAGCTTCAGGCAATACAAGTTCGTACAGTATGGGCCAGAGACTTGAGTTCAAATGAATATAATTTATTAGAATTACTGGATACTAATTACATGTCTGGTCACCACCTGGGACACACAAAATAGTACACAATAAATCTAGCAGACTGGACGAATAAACTAAATGAAAAGAAATGAAAAGAACTGCAGAGTTCTTCAAGGAAAGGGATCGAATCCAAAGGAATAGCTTTAAAGAGACTTAAATAAAGTATTTTCGGTATGGTAAACTGATACTCTGAAGTAAAGAGAGATTGAAGATGTATTCTAAGCACGTGCGAGTATTCTCCTAGCTGATCAAAAACATAAACCCATCTATGTCTAATCGCTGCCGAGAGAGTTCTACCGGCCTCCACGATCTGGAGGCTTTTTATGGACTCAGCAGCGCGGACCGGAAGAATTGTGAGGAACCGGTGTGACGTAATCCTCGGCTTTCCTCGCCTGGTCTGTGGTGCTGCCCTCTGTGGCTAAAGTATCTATTGCAGCCTTCAGTAATGTCCTGCTCCCCTTGTGGCTATGTGTAGTATTTACGGCTAATATGTTTGGTCCTACCCCCTATTGGTTAAGTGAGGGAAATACAGCTTGTGTTCTTAAAATACGTAACAGAACCGACAAATTAAACAAACAAAAGCATAAAGCAGTATGCAGGCCAAGCGGGGACGATGGGCAGCACACCACTGCGTAGCCTTAGCCTATGAAACAAAGAAAACGATAAACCGTGCATGCAGGTCAAGCAGAGAAGATGGGCAGCACACCACTTCGTAGCCTTAGCCTATAAAGCAAAGAAAACAATAGATTGCACATGCAGGTCAAGCAGAGCCAGGAGACGCACAACACTGCATAACCACATTAGCACAAACAATAAGCAGCATGCCATGCAGGGTAAGCAGGGAAGACGGACAGCACACCACTAGCCGAATACACATAAAACAAAGAAAACAATGAAATGCGCATGCAGGTCGTCATGGATGTGAGAGTGAATTTGTGGCGCAACAGAACAGCAGCCCTTCAGTGACGTCGGGGTAATTGGCCACGATCCACTTCAAGGCATGGGGCCGATGAATGCCTCAGTTTGGAACCGCCGGTCATGGAGAGCGAAGTCGCAGCACATCTACGGCTAACAGCACAACCGGAGAAGAGATAGCCTTTAGTTTACATACGTTGACTGACGAGAATATTCAATTAATAGCAGCCTACTTCCAGGTGATCCCAAACCAGCACCTAATTTGTAAGCCACGCAATGCGAAGCAGCCAACTTCCAGCCTACGCCACCGAGTAATGGACGCCCCGGAAGCAAAACAACGGGTAGGACATATCCCTCCCGATGACGTCCACCGACCTTATATTAAAATAAAGTCCGCCCCCCTAATCAGGATGGCTATGGCTTGGCCAATCATACCGAGACCGGCCAGAGGTATAGCTCAACCTGCCACATCTGGTAAAAAAAAGGTCGCCCTGGAGAAATACCCCTCAGGTCAGAGTTGAAAAGAGAGAGTGCCGTAAAGCAGAACGCAAGTGGCGAAAGACAAATCTCAATGTTCATTATGATATGTTCAAAGAGAAACTACGTACTTTTAACCTAGAACTAAGAAATGCAAGGCAGTCTTTCTTTTCTGACATCATCAAAAACTGCAACAATGCACGTGCCCTGTTTGCTGCTGTTGACAGGCTAACAAACCCTCCTGTGACAGTAGCGTCTGAACATCTTTCCACGAGGGCCTGCAATGAATTTGCCTCCTTCTTTACCGAGAAAATTCGTAAAATAAGACAAGCTGTTACCGCATCAATACCAGGTTCAAGATATGTTTTATCTCTGTACCCATTTAAAATAAATTCAGATGCCATGACAGAGTTTTTTCTGATAAACAAGAAAAACCTGGAAGACATTGTACCTGAACTCCTCCTCCTGTTGCCTTGACATTCTGCCCACAGGCTTCTTTAAAACTGTCTTTAACTGCATGGCCTCAGATGTCCTAGCAATTGTCAATATGTCCCTTCGCACTGGTGTATTCCCACAGCCCCTGAAAACAGCAGTCATCAAGCCACTCATAAAAAAGACAAATCTAGATACGTGAACAATCTAGATACATTAACAATTATAGGCCGATATCCAACCTACCATTTTTAAGCAAGATCATTGAAAAAGCTGTTTATCATCAGCTAAATAACTACTTAGCAATGAATAACTGCTTTGATGTCTTTCAGTCAGGTTTTAGACAACACCACAGCACTGAGACCGCACTGCTTAAAGTCCTCAATGACATCCACTTAAACACAGACAGTGGCAAAAGTTCTGTCTTAGTTTTACTGGATCTCAGTGCTGCGTTCGACACAGTTGACCACAACATATTACTAGATCGTTTTGCAAACTGGGTTGGACTTTCTGGAACTGTGCTAAACTGGTTTGAATCCTACTTAAAGGAAAGAGACTACTATGTGTCAATAGGCAATTTAACATCCGAGCGAACAAATATTACATGCGGGGTCCCCCAAGGTTCCATTCTTGGGCCTCTTCTGTTTAATATATACATGCTACCGCTAGCTCAGATTATGAACAAGAGCAAATTATGTTACCATAATTATGCAGACGACACACACATTTACATAACCATATCACCAGGAGACTATAGTCCGATTCAAACACTAAGTGCATTGAACAAATCAAAGACTGGATGTGCCAAAACTTTCTTCAATTAAACAACGACAAAACTGAAGTAATTGTCTTTGGTGCCAGGGATGAACAATTAAAAGTCAGCGCACAGCTTAAATCTGTTATGTTAAAAAGCGAGAGACGCCGAGATCGTTTAATGGCCTGTGGCATGTGCCACCGCGACCACTGACATACCATGGCATATGCCGTTCTGGAACGGTAACTGCCGTTCTGAAACGGTAACTGCCGTCGCGACCACTGACATACCATTGCATATGCCGTTCTGGAACGGTAACTGCCATTCTGAAACGGTAACTACCGTTCTGAAACGGTAACTGCCGTCGCGACCAATGACATCCCATGGCATATGCCGTTCTGGAACGGTAACTGCCGTTCTGAAACGGTAACTACCGTTCTGAAACGGTAACTGCCGTCGCGACCACTGACATACCATGGCATGCCGTTCTGGAATGGTAACTGCCGTTCTGAAACGGTAACTACCGTTCTGAAACGGTAATGCCATGGCATATGCCTTTCTGGAACGGTAACTACCGTTCTGAAACGGTAACTGCCGTTCAGGTGGAACGGTAACTGCAGTTCCCAACAATGGTATGTGACACCAGCATAACTCCTCCGTATAATTTCAAGACAGGTATTGCCATAAATGTAAAGGTATATATATTTGGTATTTATTGACACAATATCACAACATAACGCCGTAAATAAAGGGATTTACACGTTTCTCTCGTCCGTGCTGTTGTTAGGATATTTCCGATCTGTTTGTTGTTGCTTTTGTAATGACAGATGCTTTTGAAAACAGCCGGACTTGCTCCGGTGACGGTAGTTATAGCCTAGCCTTCTAGGTGGCCATAGAGCTATAGTCTATTGCTTTGTTCCAATATCCATACTATCCGCAGTCATTATACTTTATTTTAGTATGACTTCTTTTTTATATAGTTTGAGTACGTAGTGCGCTGCAATTAAGATCAGGGCGAAAGGAAGTGTAGTGAAAGGACCCGGATGGTATACTCAAAACGGTCAAACCGATGAGTGTGGATTGATGTACACCTTTCGTGCTCCACGGCAGCGATCTTAGCTACGTAGCTGAAGAGGCGGAGCCAGGCTGAGCCAACGTCGGCGCATTTTCTTTAATAGGTCCATGCATTTTCCACGTATCCTGCATTAATGGAGTCATTTTGTAGTTTTAATAGCTTTATAACTACTATGTGTAAAGAGTTCACCGTTCAAAGCGAGATGTTTATTGCGGTTGCGATCGTAGTTTCCGGTTAGTGCACCAGAGCCAGGTCCCTATAGGGGTGGCACTGTAGGCTATGGCTAGACATTCATCCTTTTTTTCCACTCGTGTTTTATCAAGATGTTCTAGTAGCGTAGCCTATAACAAAAGCCTACTAGGGCTTTGACTTTTGGCCAAAAATCATATTCGAAGTTTGTTTGTTTATTAATATTAGTATTCGAATATATTCGAATATTTATTAATAATATTTTGACCATTAAATGCCTTCAGTAATACCTGGGCTGAATCCGAGTACTTAGTACATACTATTTATGTTCAGTGTCTACTACTTGACCGTACTACACTTGTAGTACGGTCTACAGCTATGCGTAGAACGCCTAGAACGGTCTACAGCTATGCGTAGAACGCCTCTGAACTCTTCCGAACACCGCCGTAACTCCACCGGATGTTTGGAGATGACGTGTCTCCCCTCAGATGCCGGCAAAATTACCTTGATAAGTTACCTGTTTTCCATCTTGTCATCGTTGCTATTAAATTAAAAATGTCTTTTTACTTAATTACTTACTTTACTTTTTTACTCTTTTTAATGTCTCTTTTTTTCGCCGCTTTCTATGACGTCTTTCTAAGCCGCTGTTGGTAGTGTCGGGTCAGCCATCTCTTCTTCGTTCGTTACCACACCCGTAGTCTGGTAACGTAGTGACCTACCGTTGTATACTGTGGCGGTAGTACGCATTCGGAAACGTTTTCCGTGCTACACAATGCGCACTGAGCATTCGGACGCGCTATATTTGTGGCGTACTACAAAATGCATACTATAAGTATGAGTATTCGGATTCAGCCCTTGATTGGGCTTTGCGAGGTTTGTTTACCGGCGTTGCTATGGTTACCGGTCTTGCGTGTTCCAACTGTTTATTATGTTTCTAATAAATCGCTGTCTAATCAATACTTCATTCACTGCCTCTTCCGTGGTCATTACAATATTATGAATAGACTGCATGGGTTCTCCGACGTCTCTCCCTCTTGGCCTGCCCATAACAGGTTCGAATATTAAGGGCTGCCTAATATTCGTTCGAATTATTTTTATTTTTTTTGATATTCGAATTATATTCGAATCACGAAGTTCGAAGTCAAAGCCCTACTGTATGACTGCTTCAGCTCATAACTATTCAATAGGCCAAATATTAAGTTTTGCATTTGTTCTTATTGGTGTTTAACCAAATAATTTAAGTAGGCCTATAGGTTCCTATCATTTAACCCTGATCCAGTGTCATAAACCTTTCTATATCGACATGATCCAGTGGTATCATGGCATACAGGCCAAAAGTTTTTCCGCTGGCAAGCCAATTATGTTAATCGGAAGTTCCATTTCCTACTGGAACCACCGTTTTTCCGCTGGCATGCCACTCATGTAAAATGGTATTACCAGTTTCTACTGGCACCTACCGTTTTTCCGCTGGCATGCCACTCATGGAAAATGGTAATTACCAGTTTCTACTGGCACCTACCGTTTTTCCGCTGGCATGCCACTCATGGAAAATGGTAATTACCAGTTTCTACTGGCACCTACCGTTTTTCCGCTGGCATGCCACTCATGGAAAATGGTAATTACCAGTTTTTATACTGGCACCTACCGTTTTTCCGCTGGCATGCCACTCATGGAAAATGGTAATTACCAGTTTCTACTGGCACCTACCGTTTTTCCGCTGGCATGACACTCATGGAAAATGGTAATTACCAGTTTCTACTGGCACCTACCGTTTTTCCGATGGCATGCCACTCATGGAAAATGGTAATTACCAGTTTCTACTGGCACCTACCGTTTTTCCGATGGCATGCCACTCATGGAAAATGGTAATTACCAGTTTCGACTGGCACCTACCGTTTTTCCGCTGGCATGCCACTCATGGAAAATGGTAATTACCAGTTTCTACTGGCACCTACCGTTTTTCCGATGGCATGCCACTCATGGAAAATGGTAATTACCAGTTTCTACTGGCACCTACCGTTTTTCCGATGGCATGCCACTCATGGAAAATGGTAATTACCAGTTTCTACTGGCACCTACCGTTTTTCCGATGGCATGCCACTCATGGAAAGGAAATGGAACTTCCGATTAACATAATTGGCTTGCCAGCGGAAAAACTTTTGGCCTGTATGCCACGACACCACTGGATCATGTCGATATAGAAAGGTTTATGACACTGGATCAGGGTTAAATGATAGGAACCTATAGGCCTACTTAAATTATTTGGTTAAACACCAATAAGAACAAATGCAAAACTTAATATTTGGCCTATTGAATAGTTATGAGCTGAAGCAGTCATACAGTAGGCTTTATTATAGGCTACGCTACTAGAACATCTTGATAAAACACGAGTGGAAAAATGGATGACTGTCTAGCCATAGCCTACAGTGCCACCCCTATAGGGACCTGGCTCTGGTGCACTAACCGGAAACTACGATCGCCACCGCAATAAACATCTCGCTTTGAACGGTGAACTCTTTACACATAGTAGTTATAAAGCTATTAAAACTACAAAATGACTCCATTAATGCAGGATACGTGGAAAATGCATGGACCTATTAAAGAAAATGCGCCGACGTTGGCTCAGCCTGGCTCCGCCTCTTCAGCTACCTAGCTAAGATCGCTGCCGTGGAGCACGAAAGGTGTACATCAATCCACACTCATCGGTTTGACCGTTTTGAGTATACCATCCGGGTCCTTTCACTACACTTCCTTTCGCCCTGATCTTAATTGCAGCGCACTACGTACTCAAACTATATAAAAAAGAAGTCATACTAAAATAAAGTATAATGACTGCGGATAGTATGGATATTGGAACAAAGCAATAGACTATAGCTCTATGGCCACCTAGAAGGCTAGGCTATAACTACCGTCACCGGAGCAAGTCCGGCTGTTTTCAAAAGCATCTGTCATTACAAAAGCAACAACAAACAGATCGGAAATATCCTAACAACAGCATGGACGAGAGAAACGTGTAAATCCCTTTATTTACGGCGTTATGTTGTGATATTGTGTCAATAAATACCAAATATATATACCTTTACATTTATGGCAATACCTGTCTTGAAATTATACGGAGGAGTTATGCTGGTGTCACATACCATTGTTGGGAACTGCAGTTACCGTTCCACCTGAACGGCAGTTACCGTTTCAGAACGGTAGTTACCGTTCCAGAAAGGCATATGCCATGGCATTACCGTTTCAGAACGGTAGTTACCGTTTCAGAACGGCAGTTACCGTTCCAGAACGGCATATGCCATGGTATGTCAGTGGTCGCGACGGCAGTTACCGTTTCAGAACGGTAGTTACCGTTTCAGAATGGCAGTTACCGTTCCAGAACGGCATATGCCATGGTATGTCTGTGGTCGCGACGGCAGTTACCGTTTCAGAACGGTAGTTACCGTTTCAGAACGGTAGTTACCGTTTCAGAATGGTAGTTACCGTTCCAGAACGGCATATGCCATGGTATGTCAGTGGTCGCGACGGCAGTTACCATTTCAGAACGGTAGTTACCGTTTCAGAACGGTAGTTACCGTTTCAGAAAGGCAGTTACCGTTCCAGAACGGCATATGCCATGGTATGTCAGTGGTCGCGGTGGCACATGCCACAGGCCAATAAACGATCTCGGCCCTACTGTAAAAAGCACACACCAAGCTAGAAATCTTGGAGTAGTCATAGATTCCGACTTAAATTTCAAAAAACACATTCAATCAATTACTAAGTCAGTCTACTACCACCTTAAAAATATATCGAGAATTAAAGGGCTAATGTCTCAGCAGGACTTAGAAAAACTTGTCCATGCATTTATTTTTAGTAGACTTGACTACTGTAATAGTGTCTTTGCAGGCCTTCCAAAAAAATCAATCAGACAGCTTCAGCTAATTCAAAATGCTGCTGCTCGAGTCCTCACTAGGACCAAAAAAGTGGATCACATCACCCCAGTTCTGAAGTCTTTACACTGGCTTCCTGTCAAACAGAGAATTGATTTTAAAATATTGATGTTGGTGTATAAAGCCCTAAATGGTCTAGGGCCAAAATACATGACTGATCTGCTGATCCGCTATGAACCGACCAGAGCTCTTAGGTCTTCTGGGACAGGTCTTTTAAAAATCCCCAGAGCTAGGACTAGACAGGGAGAGGCGGCATTCAGCGTTTATGCGCCCAATATCTGGAACGGACTGCCAGAGAGGTCCGCTGAGACTCTCAGCTTGTTTAAATTGGGTCTCAAAACGTTCTTGTTTCCCTTTTAACCTGTAATTTTTATTTTTTGTTCAAATGTTTTATTTATTTTATTTAAAAGTTATTTCTATCCATGTTTTAAATTTGTTTCTTTTTTGTACGTGTGTTCTTTATTTGATTTTAACCCTGTGAAGCACCTTGAGTGGCCCTGTGTCTGAAATGTGCTTTATAAATAAAATTGCCTTGCCTTGCCTCACCACAGCACCGTTACCAAGGCTTGCCTAGAAAAGTCTGATTAGAGCATCTTTGAGGGTCTGACACAGACTCTCAAAGATGCTCTAAAGAATGGAGACATAGGGATGAGCACGGATATGTGGATGGACGACTACCGAAAGCTAAGCTATATGGCTATAACGTGCCATTATATCTCCAGCGAGTATCAATTAGTTTCCAAAACTCTAACCACTGCAATGTTTCCCGTTGAGGAAGCGAAAACGGGGAAGAACATCAGGCGCGTGTGTTAGTGCGCCTGCTGGTGAATAAATTTGGCCTAGACCCTTGCTCCCTCAACCGAATAGTGTGGGTGACCGATCAGGGCAGTAACATCGTCAAAGCCCTGGAGCCGTACAGAAGGCTTTCCTGTCTAGATCATCTGATAAATACGGTCTTTCGGCATACAAATAGACGCACTTGCCGACAGCGCGCCTGACATAGGAGAGATTATATCGGCTAGTCAGATATTTAAAACAATCTGGCCTGGTTGTGCAATTGTCAAAAACAGTGCTACAGATGGGGGAGACACGATTTAGCACTGTTTATCTCACACTCAAGTCAGTGCAAGACATATACCCAGAGCTACGGGAGAAGCTGGAGACCCGCAGTGAGATTGCGCGCATCGAGAATATTGCCCCTGATACATTGAGCTTTCTGGTAACCTTTTTGGAGCCATTCTATAATGCCCAGAGTGTAACGGGGGCGTTTAGCAGGACCCAGGTGCACAGACTGACGACGAGCGTGGAACAGTGTCAATAGTTTATTCGGATACAGGATCGGCAGGCAGGATAGTCAGACGGGCAGGGATCAGGAACCGGCAGAATAGTCAGACAGGCGGGGATCAGGAACCGGCAGAATAGTCAGACAGGCGGGGATCAGGAACCGGCAGAATAGTCAGACAGGCGGGGATCAGGAACCGGCAGAAGAGTCAGACAGGCAGGGATCAGGAACCGGGAGAATAGTCAGACAGGCGGGGATCAGGAACCAGCAGAAGAGTCAGACAGGCAGGGATCAGGAACCGGCAGAAGAGTCAGACAGGCAGGGATCAGAGAACAGGCAGGATCGGTGGTAGGTCAGGATCTGAATCGCGGGAAAGCACTGTGAAACACAAGAGACAATCTGGCAGGGAATGTTTGGGAGGAAAGGACTGATATAGGGGAAACACAGGTGAAGGTGGTTGGGTTAATTGGGAGTGATCAGGAAGGCAGGCAGGTGAATGAGAAAACCTGGTCTGCCTCTGGTTTGAGAAACTGAAGAGACATTGCCAGCCCTCTCCCACCAACTCTCTGCAGCAAGCCTTTGTGCGCCAGAGACATGCCGAGTATTTAGTGCAAAAATCCAGGTGGGACATCATCCTCAACAAACTGAGGATGTTGTCCCCTGTAGATATATCTGAATTACATGCCCACGTTCGCACCCTACTCTTGTCTGTGGAGGAAGATGCTGCAGCGTTAATAATGGCTTTGAACGACCAGCAGCAAGGCCCAGGAGAGACCCAGACTTTGCAGAGTTGGAGAACCAGGATGATAACGAACCAGATGACGATGAAGTAAACATGTACATTTCACAGAGGCATGCCATGGATGACGACAGGGAGCTAATGAAATGGTGGAGAGTCAATGGATTGGTGTACCCAAAACTGGCCAGGCTGGCAAGGTCCGTCCTCTGCATTCCAGCGAGCAGCAGCGAGCGGGTGTTCAGCGCAGCTGGCCGAACGATAGAGCAGAGAAGGACCGCTCTGAAACCAGCAACTGTGGACGATCAATCTTGTTCTTGCATGACAACATGAAGAACCATGTAAGTAGGCTATTGCTTTGTGATTAATATGCTATTATATAATGGTTACATTTATCTACAGCAGGCAGAATATAGCCTTGCTTTAATCGATCCCCCATAGTTCATCTACAGGGCTCAGGCAGGAGGCTACCATCAGAACTGACGGCTCATCAACCTGGACTGTTTGAACCGGCCCAGTTTAATAAGACGCTTTAAATTAGTCTAAACCAACATTAGTTTGTCAATTTTGTATGTTCATCTTCTGGTATTGGAGTGTTATTATTGTAGCCCACCCTGCATCATTAGCCTATCCCCTTGATCCCTCGACGTGAGTCCCCGTTTTTGCCTTTGCCTTTGTAAAATATCAAAATATGCCCATTTGTTGTGTTCAAATTATTCTATTTACATGAAAGTTTTTTAATTTATAGGCCTTTAAGGCTAGACCATCCAAAGTTAATTCTTGTTAGGGGTCCAAGCCAACAGGTTGGAACCCTATTGTTTTTTAAACTATTTTTATTATTATTTTTATTCTTCCCCCCGTACTTGTGGTGGGACCACAGCCCAAACCGTAGATGCTGCGGCCACGCCAATTGCATGACTAGATCCAGGTCCGGCACCGCTACTCAGATAACAAAATCCAGACACGCCGGTCACTAGGTGGCGCTATACCAAGGGAAAACGCGTTTGGGGCTATAACTCCCATACCGAACCTCCCACAGTCAAAAACTTGTACCCACATATTCACTGGAGTCTGCTGCATCTTTTGGCATAAGCCACGCCCATTTGCGTCTATAATTTTTTTTATCCGACCTTCGACGACAAAACGGTAGTGTTTTGAATATTGGTTTATGAGCTAAATTAGACGTGGAAAATCAAAAATCTAAAAAAATCCAAATTTAGACATCGGATTGAGTCCAAATTTTACACACATGTTGGCGCTAACCTTAATGTCGTTCGAGAAAAAATTCGGAAAATTAACGAGGAAATTGTATATCTTATACAAAATTTCGCCATTAGGGGCCGCCATAAACGAGGATATTGTTCATCTTCTAACTGGCCAAAGCAATGTTCTGAAAACGCGTTTGGGGATATAACTCCCACACCGAACCGCCCACAGTCAAAACCTTCATATCCACAGGTTCACGTAGCGTTTTGAACACATGCTTCGCATTGTGCCGGCGAAATGCACATTTCTTGGACCCCTGCATAACTGCTTGCAGTTCTAGTTTATTTTTATTATTCTATCACGGCAAAAGTAGTTTGCAGTGTTCTAGACCTATTATCTGTCATTGTCCAATCAGAATCGTCAGATTCAAGTCGCGTTTCAAATGGTCCCGCCTCTATGGGCGAATTCATCGACGTGGAAAGTCACCCAAGCCTTCTCCGTTGACTCTAACTGTGTGTTCACACCAAACGCAAATTTTCTGCCCGTTTGCGTTGTCGCCAAAGTTTTGTCGCGCCACACATCATAATCTGTCGCTGCAAAAGTTTTGCTGCGCCGCAGTTTTGCAGCGCGGGAAGTTTCGCGGCACGGCAAGTTTTGCCCGCGGTGCTTCTGAATTCATTCACAACCATGGCCGACATTACGAGCATTGCATGTCTTTACCTGTTGTGGAAGGGGGAGAGACGTCGGAATGCCCATCGTTTATGGGTTCATGAGACCATTCGGAGCCTGGAAGGCTGGTGCTGCCTGGCACCCAACTGTGTTTTGTTTGGGGTTGTTATTCTAGCCCTTTAGTATACTCATAGTTTAGTTAAACTGTAAACACAACAACACTTAAGAATACTGATTTGTGGGTTAATTCGAGTTACTAAATAAATGTACGGTAGTGAACTCTAGGTCACTCCAAGGGAGTAACACTGATTGGCTGTTACGGCATGTCACTCAGTGGCAACGCCTCAGTGGCAACGCTGTTGAACGCTGATTGGCTGTCATCACGCGTTTGCTGCCGAAAAGTTGAAATATTTCAACTCGAGCAGCATTTGTCGCACGGGCACGGGCGTGCTGCGCTGCAAATCAAATTTTGCTGCCGGTTTTCTCGGCAGCAAGTGCTCCGGCAGCAAACCTGCAACGCGTCTCTACATTCACTTTGAATGGGATCTTGCTGCGCGGCAACTTTTTGCATCTTTTGGTGTGAACGCAGGGTTATATTTCTAAATGTTTTGATTGTGTGTGAACAGGAACATTACTATGACCCTGAGGCAAATACTGGCTATCTTGCTTGGAGACTCAAGACAGTCCAACGCAACGCGCACGATGGCCTCCGTGGGCATTCCAGGCCCAATCCCCAGGGCAGGCCAACAACCCAATGAGAATCTTTGTTGATTGCTGAACAGCTCAAGGATGAGGAGTGCAGAGAGGCCTTGTCTGTAATAAGACACTCCACAGATGAATCCGTGGTCAAAGAGAAGATGAGAGCCACCTTCGAATACAGACAGAAGCTGGTTCATTACCAGGATGCAACATCTTCAGTCTTTGACGTCTTCCCTCGTTTCCTTGACATACCCCGACTAGTAAGGATATCTATAGACTATTTGATAGTGTTATAAATATTTGAATACTGAATCCTTCTAAATGCAAGTAACCTGTATATGGATGTTGTATCTCTGTTTAAAGATTGACCAGGATTTCTCACTGATGTTTGGGGACGAAGTGTCTGGAAAGTTTCTTGCAAAGTGGCCTTCATATTTCAAGCCCAAAGTCATCAGAAAGCCAGAGTCTTCCTTTCAGTCTTCATGTTGAGGAACTGCGGGCAGGTTGCAACCCTGAGACTGAGAATGATCATGGTAAATGTGGATAGTCTTCCTGTATCAATAATATCTCAATTTGTTTTAATTATTCACATATGCAGTTCAGCTTTTTTTTAACATAATGATCAGCTGCTTTTTTTTCGTGTTTTGTCCTTTTTTGTCTTCAAGGCTGGGATAGTGATATGTCAGCTCTCCTGTTGCTGTTGCATCTTCTGCCCCCTCCATCAAGAGGCCATAAGAAAACTGTCAAGATCAGCGCCGCAGAGGACCATCTTGTTAGATTTGTTAAGGTATGTACCATGAACTTGTACTGTATGTAAATAAGTTTGAGATGTAGGTTGACAAAGGACTAAGAGGGGATCTGTTTATCTACTATAGTATGCTAAGCATATCCATTTGTGTCTTTGTAACTATAGCATGGAGCCAGCCTCACTACATTCCTGGATAAAGTTGATGCCAGACAGCCTTTCCTCCTCTGCACTGGACAGCAAAAGAAGAAAGTCGAGAGATTCTTCATCGTTGTGGACAACAAACCGATCCCATGTAACGCCCTGACGTCGGTGGCTGCTTTTGATGGGCTATTCAAAGCTCATTATGTTTTCATCCACTCTCATGATGAAGCTCTCTTCGGTTTCTACGCCTTCATTCAAACCACAGTCTACAACATAGATGTTGGAAGCGCAAAGGAAACGCCACGAGTCAAGGAGCTGAGAGCACGACTGCTACGTGAGCCTTAAATTCCCACCATTGCACAAGGAACAATTCAAGGAATTGTTAAAAAAAACTGTTCAGTGATTATGTTCACCTGTTTTGTTTGCAAAACACACCACAAAAATTGTTCGCTTCTATGTCAACATTTAAAGTTCCAACACGGTTTATACCCAGCCAAAAACCTACGTCTGAAGTGTGGAGAACAAGGATGTCCTTCGTCTTTTTGTACATACAATGCCTTCTTGACATTCTTGATTCGAATTATCAAGTGATGAGCCAACAACTTCTGCATCCCTGTTGCATGTTCCCCCTTTTATCACACAGAACTCTCTTGATAGTATGTGCGGCTCAATTGTTGCACACTTACAAGCTTCTGGTGTTTCTGAAAGTACGGTCTAAACTAGGGCTGAACGATTTATCGTTTTCTGATCTAAATCACGATTTCAGACAACGTGATCTCGGGATCGCCAAAGACACATTTTTTTCGGTTTTACTGTGCGTTCACGCGTCAAGTAGAGACGCGAATCGGGGGAATTAATATAATAATTGAATATATAATATCATGGCCAAAATCTGTGAGCCTCCAGATGGCCGTAGGGCTGGGAGCTCTCTTCGAGGGGTTTGTTTACCGGCGTTTGTTTACCGGCGTTGCTATGGTTAACAGCGTTAACATGCGTTCAACAGCGTGGCCACTAAGTCACATGTGTAACGTAACAGCCAATCAGCGTTCAACCGTCAAACTCAGTGCAGTTCAGTCCGGGGTGAACTGCAGCATGGAGGAGAAAGTGAATGTTGCCGTTTGCGACTCCCGGAGCTCTATATATAATATAATAGTATGTAAAATAATATTTGTATATATAATATCACGGACAAAAACTCTGTGCGCCTCCGGATGGCCGTAGCGCGGGGAGCTCTCATAGGGATTGGGCTTCTCGGGGTTTGTTTACCGGCGTTGCTATGTTTCCGGTCTTGTGTGTTCCAACGGTTTATTAGGTAGGCCTATCTAATAAATCTCTGTCTATTCAATACTTCATTCACTGCCTCTTCCGTGGTCATTACAATATTATGAATAGACTGCGTTGGGTTCTCCGACGTCTCTCCATTTGTTGTTATACTCTAATGCACGAATTAACTAAAAGAGCCATCTTTGACTGTCTTAAAAAAACAACTAAAAAGTAGTAGTACTTTTCTAAGTTAAGACAGTCAAATGGCGCGTTTCCACTGCAGGGTGCGGAACGGATCGGATCGCAAAGGTGCGGATCGGGTCGCGTTTCCACCGCCAAAAGTGGGCGTGACCCGGACTTAGCCGTACCCGTTTTGGCCTCGTTTTCAGGACTCCTCCGTTGGGGTACTGAAAACGAGACGAGACGCCTGAAAGGGTCCCGGGAAATTCTAGCTACACACCCCCTCTGTTGATTGGTCGACAGAATCATCACTTCCGGGTGACACGGGGATAAAAACAAACAGTAGCCTCGAGGTATTATTCTTTACAATTAACATGTCGCGTAAAACGCTTGCTTGGGCGAACAAGAAGGTGGAGACGTTCGTCTGCATTCTTGGGGAGGAAGACGTTGTTTACGATGTTTACGTAGCTGCCGCGGCGATCGACATCCGGCCTACCACAAAGGATACTGTCGGCAGTGGAAACGTGACCTCGGAATTGAGCTGGCACCCTGCAGTGGAAACGCGGCAAAAGATGGCTCTTTTAGTTCATTTGTAACAACTGCAGTTGGTCAAGGACTTTAGTTTACATGCATGTTTCTTAATGAATACATTTAAAATTAATTTTTAACTTTAGTTTTCATTCTTACATTAGAGTAAAGGCATGTCATTTTTTAATGATATGATGTCATGTTTGTAAATATTACTGTACTTGTGAATATTGCACTGAAGCTTGATTTGAAGAAAATCGTGAAGAAAATCGAAATCGCAATATCTGCCAGAAAAATCGCAATTCAATCTTTTCCTGAAATCGTTCAGCCCTATTGAATACCAGACTGATCTATTTATATGCACTGGAACATCCCATGACTTACCTGTGTTCAAGAAAATCTGTAATATCATAATACATGATCAGTGTGCTTTTTTGTACTGTTGACACCTTGTACTTTGATGAACATTTTCATGCATACTGTATAGAGGAGCAGAATAATGACAATTCTCTGATTTGCATTGACCAGCTCACCTATTTTAAACCATTTGACAAGCAGTATTCTAATGATAGTGAGATATACATTGTTCCATATTGTCACATGTTTTAAGAAGCAGTGTTTATGTGGTGAATGTTTTAAATACATTTTTTGAAACTGAAAATGACCTCATCATTTCTGCCATTTTTATTCTACGGAGCATTTTATTTTGGAAATCCAGAAAGCTATATTTACACCTATACAGTGTTAAATTTAGGCAATACTTCTATAGTTAAAAAACAACCTTGTGAGAGAGTTGATGTCTAACACTGCATAAAAGAGTTAAAAGGTTAACAGTGTTAAGGCATTTTACATTTTAACTCAACTAGTGTTAATAATAACACTAAATAAGTGTTAAGGTGCTAACAATTCAAAAAGAGTGAAATTAACTATGTGGTGTGGACCCATATAGACACTTTAAAAGAGTTGAAATCAAATCTGACAGTGTTAATTTTGGTTTGCCGACTTTGCTCACACTCACCCCTTTTAGAATCACATTCTCTCACTCTCACTCTCTCACATACACACATACAGATAGAGACAGAGAGAATGTTAACTTGTGTATAGCCTACCGGTAATTCCCAATTATTATTGATGTATTTTCACTTTTAATCTTGCTGAATTCTACAAGGCAAATAAATTAAGTAAAAACTTAGTTCCCCGGCTCCATTCGTCTTTGTAAGGAAATGTTCTATTTTGTCTTTATTATTTTGTCAGAATGCATCAGAATGCTTCGTTTTTATATGAAAAACACAAAAATCTTCGGGGGGAGGAGGGCCCCAGACACCCCTACAGGGGTTTGGGTTACAAACTTTCTACCCCCCGATAAAAAAATTCACCAGCCGCCACTGACGTCAGATATAACAGCCCATGTATTAAAAAATAATGTTGGGTTGAAATCTGTCTCGGGCTCATATTTACAGTTAATGTGTCGGGCCGGGCTCGGACAGAACGTGGACGGGCTCGGGTTCGGTCGGTTTTGATTTTCTCGATCTAAGCTCTAAAAGGGACGGATTGGCTGCACGGCATAGCGCTATGAATTCCTTGGTAATACCTTCCTTACCCAAGGCTCAGAATTTTCGTCTTTGCAATGACTCTGTATGTATTTGCCCCAGGGCTTCTCGTTTGGTGTGGATTTCAAGTGATTCTACTTGCGCGAACGATGCAGCGCCTAGTTTCCCGATGACGATGGATCCAGGCTTGTACGATCATTCTCAAGAAGAATCTCTCGAACCTTCGTAAAAACTGTCATAGCGTTTCCCAAAACTTCTCCTAACATAAACCCGCGTTCACTGCTCTAACAACGTTTATAGGCTTGTTACTGATACTGATAAGCTGAAATGGGCTCTATAGGAGGGGGGGGGGGGGGGGGGGGGGGGGGGGGGACGCAGGAAAGTTGATCCATCGCCTATCAGTGTAAGTGCATTAGATTGGTCAGCGTTAGCCGTCAGCTGATAGGGGTGCATGACCGTCCAGCCAGAACTAGCTACGCCCATGTTTCGTTTTATTTGCCACACCTTTAGCAGAGTTCCCTCAAATGTTGTTATTTGATATAGGAGAGTATACTGCTTTTTTTTAAAGATGAACATACTCTTATTATAAAAAAAACATTCAGTGCACTGAAAACATAAGAAAATACAGTCAACTTCAAAGGAAATATTGAATAAAAGGAGTATAATACAAACAAAGATTTACCAAAAAAACTGTGATTTACAATGAAGAATTTATGGTTTTATGCCTCAATGAAAAATAGTTAATGAATAATAGAACAAGTGTAGTTAGTCACCCACTTAGTTATTTCAGATGTAGTAACAATGTGATTCCTTAAAGGAAAATAATATATATATATATACACACACACACACATGAATTCGACTAGTTAGTAGGTGGATATATCTATATCCCAATATCTGTATATATCACCCTGGTCAAATGCATGTATTATATGGGCCATGAACAGTTGAGTTATTGCTTTCCTTGAACCAAAGTCAAAATCACGATCACAAAAGTACATTTTTGTGGTTTGAGGAAAAGCTTTTCTTGTAATTTGTATACTTTGTGGCTTCTTTCATGAGTAAAATGGCCTACAGAAAATGTAGTCCTTGACCAACTATTCAACATTGAAATCAGCCTCTCAAGTTTGTTTTCAAACAAAGCCCCGCTTTACAGAAGAGGGTCATAACACTCATAGCCATTCAATGACTTCATGAGGTGCTGCGGACGTCAAACTTTCACACTTTGCTTTTAGTCAAGACAGATTTTTACCTACTGGTAATATGCTTTGCTGTCTCACATTTATGGTTTATGCTCCTGGCAACTACAAACTGGGTATCAACCTCTGAAACACTAGACCGTACCCAGACCCCGGTTGTTCCGCTGCTTGGACGGGTGCTGCTGGCCTCGGGCAGGCAAGTCTGCTTCATCCACTGCATCTCTTGTGGGCAGAGTGAGCTAACTGGTGTGTTATGCAGACATGCTCCCCCGACTCCTCAACCCACACAGCTGCAATTGGCTGCTGAGAGCCTCCGGATGGTCTGCCAAATAGTCTGAGCATCCATGAAAGACACGGTTTCGTAGCGGGTGGGGCGGCAGCAGGGCTGGGTGCTGACCTTCCTATGGGACATGCTGCCGTTCTCTATCATGGCCTTGAGGGCCAGGTCGTAGTTGCCCCGTGCACCCTGGCACGTGCCGACGCAGTACTTGAACAGTACGATCTCGTCCGAGTCGAAGCCCAGGCCTAGGTCCCGCACGCGGATCTGCTTCTTCTCAATGCGGCAGTCTCGGAAGACCACGTGCTTCTTGCGGTTTGTTTTCCGCCGGGAAGTGCTCGGGGAGGTAGGTTCTGCAAGTGGTGACCGTCGCCACCTGCTGCTTTCCTCTCTGTCCAGCAGAGGGCGATCTGTAGGGGCCATTGAGAGGCACACGCATGACGTTAACAACATGTCACAACATAGAAATCAAAATTTACCACTGAAACTAAGTGTAACTCTTGATTTTGATGCCTTTGTGTTGCTACCAAGCAAGCAGCCTTGAGTCTGATATTCTCAGATAATTAATAAAAAAGGCTATGAATGCGTGTGTATATACAGTATATATATGTGTGTATATATATATACATGCATACATACATACATACATACATGCATACATACATGCATGCATGCATACATACATACATACATACATACATACATACATACATACATACATACATACATACATATATATATATATATATATATATATATATATATATATATATATATATATATTTTGTGGCAGACGCCAGGGAGGAGTGAGGGGATTGGGGATTGAAAGGAGACATTTGGCAACTTGGTGGCTCCACCCCCAAGCCATACATGGACTTCCTCCAATTAACGAGGCAGGTCTGAAGGCCATTAAGCTAGAGTGCTTGCTTTAAAAGAACTGAGCAGGCTAGCACAAGCCAGAGCTAGGGCGGGAGCTAGGGCTAGCAAAGGACAGGCAGGATCTCGGGCTAGCAAAGGTCAGGCAGGATCTCGGTGATCGCCTGAAAGTGCGGTACGGCTGACGAGCAATGGACAGGATTGAAATAATCAAGGATTACCGACTATATCATAAAGGAGGTGGATGACCCTCTTCCTACCCTGGTTTTGTTTACGAGGTAAATAAACCAACCTGAGTTGGACCTGCTCTCTGTGTTTTGTGATTTTATCTTTCAACTTGGTGACGTGGAAACCCCACACCCACTGGCCAGCTACTATATATATATATATATATGCACACAAAACATAATAAAATACATTAAAAATAATGTAAGTCAGAATTACATTACTTAACTTACTTTTTTTTTTTTTTACATGCGACTTATATTTAAAAAGCTTCTTCTTGTCAGTCTTAACAAGCAGAATATCTTTATTATAACCTCAACCAAGGAAGTTGTTTGTTGTCTGTCTGAGTGTTTGTGAGGCGGATAACACAAACGTGCACCTATGGAGTCCCTATGGGATCATATGGTAGGAAAAATAAAACTTGTGTAACATGTGTAAATCTGTACGATACGGATTTGTAAACCATGCTCTCGGATACCATGCGCATGGTTTTGTATAGCCGTTCCTTCACGCACAATCTGTGTGTGAAGGATTTCACACACAGATGTACACTCGGATTTGGTTTATTATGCACAGCAGGGATTCCTTTAAAGCATTGTGACGGAGAACGAAAAATGTAATCAGACCGACATCTATACAGTTTGACTGAATGTAGTTTTTATCTTTTCTCATTTGACTTAACAGTTACGTTGGCTTCTCAATCATGTTAGAGCCTTCTCGACTTGTGTGCTATAGTTTAATAGAGTTGCAGCATGAATTAAAAAAAAACACCAACCAAAGTTTTCTAATTGTGTCTTTAAACTCAACCAAGAGAGTTTATCACTGTGGTTTTCATAAATATGTTTTAACATTGTTTTGAATATATTGTTGAATTCTTTAATTTAATGATATTTGAATGTTTGTTAAAAATAAAGTAATCTCTGACTGACACAGCATAATTTTTCTCTTGAATATATCTTGTATTCATGCATTAGGCCTGTGTAGGAGAAGTAATGAAGAAACATTATTTGCAAAAGTAATATTTGCAAATAATGTTAATTTTATAATGGTTGCACTCTGGCCTACACGGTTGCAAGAGACGGTTTACAAAATAAACTACTGGCCCATAGACTACTTACAAAGTGAGGGAATATATGTCCACCTTCATGTGTGGATGGACTAAGGAGTAAGGAATAGTTCACTCAAAATATATTATTATTTAATCTAACCCTATTCTCCATGGATCAGTATTGATTAAAAAATATGCATATCTTCCGTGGCTATTATTAATTTCATAATGATCCTTACTCCATGAAGTCAAGCAGCAGAAGATAGGAGACAATCTGCCATTACTACTGGGCCATTTTTGGGTGACTGAATATGAATAGTCTTGCATGTCACTATTTAAAACACATGGCGTTTATCCTTTGCTGGACGGGGTGCTTAGAAAATCAAGAGTTTTTCCCCTTATTGCTATGACTCAGCTCATAGCAACAACTTGGCGCCCTCAAAGCCAGGCCCACTTGGATCAACCTGATTACCTACCAGAGGCTTCATTCATTGTGAAGGTATTGTGGCACCTCTGGTTTGTATGAGGCACTTGAGGTAAGGCAGAGTTCATGTGGTTGAAGTAAATGTAGAAAAGAGGAAACTATTGTTTTTTTTATCTACTTTCACAAGCGTGCTGAAATGAATAAAGATACTCTACAATCAATGCTTTTTTTTTCAAACTGGCCTTCAGCGCCACTATACGCTAGGTAGGATGATCCCAAGTACTAAACAGATTCTAGTCAGTTCATGCCTCATTGTTGTGCGTGAACAAGTGAACGTTGTTAGAGATCAGGGTATTTGTTGGGGTGTGGTGTCAACGCACATAGGGGGTGGGCAGCGTAACTGCACAAAAATGTTCCCCAAGGCTAAGAAAAGAGGGTCTTTTCAGTTTAACCTATAGGTACATATCAATCCATGTTGAAAAATGTCAGAGCTTTTCCATTAATTCATATAGAAGAAAGGAATGCAACATTATTTTTCATGAAACTCAACTGTTTTTATCTTTGGTTGAAATCACTTTGTCTTGGAGCTTGTGCAAACCATGGATATGAAACAAACCTGTGGCCCCTATTGTACGTGTGATTATCGAGCTGAGAGGGACTTTTGCCTTTAGCGTAAAGAAAGTTTTTGCGATCCATATTTAATGTAGATAAAAATGGTATCCACATTGACCACAGGACATGTTTATACTTAGCTGAATTCTATAAACCATAAGCATTGTATCTTTTATAACATATTGTAAACCACATACTATTAGGAAGACCTAATTTTCTTTCTTCCGTTAATTACGAATTTAAGATATAATTGTTTCAATATTTCAATGAATCAAGCAAATTCATTAATTTCTTTAGTATGTGGGTCCCCGATTGTTTTATGAATTGATGTTTCCTTTCAATCCTTGGTACTTCATTCGTATTCAAAAGGTTAATATCACAATCACTTCTATTGAAATCTGAATGTTTTATTTCAATCAGATCCTTTTGTATTACATTGGACCCATTGGACTACATTTATTACATGCTTTTCCACATGTATTGTCTTTGTGGACATGCTTTATACTCTGCACAAGACTTTTTTTTGTTACATCAAACAAGTTCAGTGATATAATCCACCATTGACGAACAGGTCATGGTGGATACAGTACAACATTAAATGTAAATGTCATGCCCCTGGCTGTCAAGTAGACAAGACAATGATGAATGACGGCAATCATCACACTGGACAGGTTATTTTTAACTTGTCATACCTGGGGGTCCATTCTATGTTGACCAAGGCTATACATGTGTTATGCATTATGACAACAGTTACAAGGCATACTTGCTGAGGTTATATTAGTCATGGGGGAGGGACTATTTAATGATCACTACCAGTTGAAATTTGTTCATAGAACAAGCACTGTTACAAAATTATTATGATTAAATTTAAGAATGTACTGAATGACTGACTCTGGCACTCATACCCATCACCAATTTGTAAATTCTTATACATTTTTAAGTATCTTTTACTTTAGTTTTTAATTTATTATATTTTATCCTATTTTTAATTGATCACTTATGTCCCTGCTTGTTTATATTGTGTTATATATATATCACTGTTTGTTCATTGTTATTGTCTCAATGTATGCACCTTATTCACCAAACCAAATTCCTGGTTGGTGTAAATCCCTTCTTGGCAATTAAATCCTTTCTGATTCTGATTCTGAATGTCGCCATCTTAATCGATAATTAAAAACATCTATGCTTTAAGGGTATGTTACACGATACGATACAATGCAACCAATGTCACAAAAAATATTTTGAAGTTGTGTGTTTTCCTGTCTAAATAAATACATGTAAGGCCAATGCATAAATTAAAAAGCTTTTAGCGGATGCCTTGTACTGGACCCCTTTGACCGCTAGTTGTCAGCTGGTCTCGCCTCAGGGCCCCCATGTGTCATTAGTCAATGACGACCCAAAGAATATCTGTATTTGCCAATATAACGGTAATCATCCAGGCCTTCATGATGTGTTACAAACATTGAGCCAAAAAAAAGCTTCAACAACTTGGGCTCAACTCAATTCAATAGTCAGCCATTGAAACATGAATTCACATGGAAACATTAGTTAATTAAAGGGCTTCTTTCCAAAGATTGAGGTTTGACATACGCTCTGCGACCCACTCAAAGGGCCCACGGGTGGAGATGCACTGCCTTTACACTGCTTTAATTTGCACTTGTTTGCTGTCCTGTACTTATGCGTATGTTGTCTCTGTTACATTGGGCAATGCAATGAAAGATTGAAATAATTTAATTGAATTAGAATATATGGAATGGAATCAGGCGCGTGCTGTCTATATGGGCAGGTGGGGCCGCAAACTACTTGCCAAAGCATGCTCCCAAAAAGATAGCTCCTCAGTAAATCATTGCTCCAAATACATTTTTAATAATGTGATTGTCACATAACTATCTATAGTTTCTGTAGGCTTTCCGAATTTTGGATGATGGTGGCGATTCTAGTTGAGTTTAAATTGTCATGCAATGTTGGGGCAGGGCAGCTCAGTGACCGTGTTCCTCCGTATGTTTATCGCATAACCCTGCAGGCTGCAGGGTTATGAATTATTAAATTATACCGCCAGTGTCTTTCGTCATTTCTACATCAGATGCAGATATGGCGAGTGGTGTTGCACCTGTAAGCACATGAGTCGGCCTTGTGTATGTTAAAAGTGCTATCTTACTACTATAATAGCAGGCCTGTCGCACCAGTGACTCAAGTTACTCATGTGCGCATGTGCCAAGTAGCCTGCAGCTCATAAACACACACACACACACAGCAAGCACGCACATACACACCACATACACACACCGCACACACAAGCACATGCGCACGAACATACATGGAAACGGACACATGCGCACACGCACACACACCGCACGTCAAGACAAAGGCAGCGACACACTCGCTGACGTAAGACATTATGTTTTTAAACATAACCGCCCTCGACACACGCGCAGGTAAGAACACACACGCACGCGCACACACCGCAGCGCACTCGCCCTTAAACATAACGGCTTCGCCATCAACACACGCGCAGGTAAGAACACACACGCAGGCGCACACACCGCAGCGACACTCGCCCAGGTAAGACGTTATATTTTTAAGCATAACGGATCCGCCATCGACACATACGAAGGTAAGAACACACACGCACGGGCACACACCGCAGCGACACTCGCCCCGGTAAGGCGTTAGGTTTTTAAACGTAACGGCTCCGCCATCGACACACGCGCAGGTAAGAACACACACGCACGCGCACACACCACAGCGACACTCGCCCAGGTAAGACATTAGGTTTTTAAACATAAAAGCTCCACCATCGACACACGCGCAGGTAAGAACACACACAGTGCACACACCGCAGCAAGACTCACCCAGGTAAGACGTTATGTTATTAAACATAACGGCTCCGCCGTCGACAAACTCTCCCAGGTAAGACGTTCTGTCTATAGACTATAGAAATTGCGATAAAATAAGGGAAGAGACAATTTCTCACCTAGACAGAGGCAGGTCGTTCATTTTGACATACAAAAACCTTTAAATTCAAACATCGCGCCGACCGGCATATCAACACACAGTGACGTGATCTTGAGTGACAGTGTCCCTATAACAGAACGAAAAGATGTCAATAACACGGTATGGTGAATTATGTCTATAGAGTCCACCACAAGACTACACTTTAATCTCCTCCTTGAGCCTCCCGAAATGTCTTTACACTTTGTTGCTCAAACTTAATATTACTCCCCTCCTTGAGCCTCCCGAAATGTCTTGCGATATTCATATCCCCCTTCCCCCCTGTGGACTGTTCTAGTTTTTTTTCTGTTTCTGTTTTCTGTTTTTATTTTTCTTATGTTGTGTGTGCATGCCATGTTTGACGGTAGGCTACTACTGCCTTTCTTGGCCAGGACACTGGAAGAGATGTTTAATCTCAATGATGATTATTATTTCAACTAACCAATAGTAGCTGCCTTGCATTTTAAAATGTCAATGCACTTACCAGCCCTGCATAACAGTAAAAGCTATTTAATAATTGAATTGCATGCATAGTATACTACGCTTTCCATTGAACGATTCCCCCTGTTAATTACAACTAGAGGTTGAGCGAGCGTAACGTGCACGCGAAAACTCTAGTATAAATAAAGTTGCCTTGCCTTGCCTTGCTGGTGATTAAAAGTGTTGAGTTTCTGTTAAAAAAAAGATTTGAGAGGTTAAAATTGGAAGAGAAGATAGCCATCAAACAACTTGGCCCAGACAGACCGGACATTAACATTATCCAACAAACAAAGGATAGTGGAACAACTTACAACAGAACTTTCTCCCAAGCATGGTATGAAAAGGAAAAATGGCTATGTGGTTGCTCAAAGAGAAACACTGTGTTTAGTTTCCCATGTGTACTTTTTCGAGCAAGTGTGTGCACAGGACAAAATAGACCCAGGGTGTGAGTGGTGTGAAGCATATATATATATTAGTGCTGTCAGTTAAACGCGTTATTAACGGCGTTAACGCAAACCGATTTTAACGGCGTTAATTATTTTATTTTTTGGCTCAAAACAAAGAAGTAGCCTAACTGCTATGTTCAAGGCACTATAGGCTTTTTTTTTTGTATCATCCTGTTTTGATCAGTATATGCCAATGTTGTTATCATTAAAAAAACATTTGCACAAGGCAAGCCGATGAACTTCTCCATGTTGATAAGAGCATTAAAATGAGAACAATTAATGGGACGAAGAAATCAAGGGATATTTAGCATAGAAAAAAAATAATCGTGAGTTAACTATGACATTAATGTGATTAATCGCGATTAAATATTTTAATCCCTTGACAGCACTAATATATATGGAAGCCCATTCCCGCCAGTAAAAAAAATAAAAAAATAAAATAAAAATAAAAAAATAAAAAAAATCCCCATTGTAAGTCATAATTATGAGATAAAAAGTCGAAATTATGAGATAAAAAGTCATAATAATGAGATAAAAAGTCATAATAATGAGATAAAAAGTCATAATAATGAGATAAAAAAGTCGAAATTATGAGATAAAAAGTCGAAATTATGAGATAAAAAGTCGAAATTATGAGATAGGAAGTGCGCATGCGCTCTAGGTGCACTGTTTTCAAGGGTCCCTTCATCGTCACCATCATCGCTGGCATCCCCAACCATGTAAAAGACAAGCAACCCTGAATAAGGTAAGAATTACAGCTATGGTTACTTTGGTTAAAGTCTTTCAATAAGTACACCGTTACAACTAAACATATTAGATCTCTGTTCCTCAGTGTGCGCAATACCCGTCCATATTCGGGGGGGTCCCCATCTCCCGATTTTTGCGCAATACCGATCTAATTGTTGTCAATATGCAGTAGGCCTATCAGTACAATATTTCATGAATGCAAGCCAAGACAATCAGTCTATAGTCTACATGACATCGCACACGCACACACTAACACTTTTTCATAATCCAACATAGTATTCATAGCAACGCTGACATAGGAGGTTGCATTGGCTAAAGTTGTTTGGATACACGTTGTTTTATAACAAGAGGCAAAGTTGTGCATTACAATGCAGACACGACAATAATTGGCACCAATCTGGTGCACTTACAGAGCAATCAACTGAATAAATGCCGCTGAATTAATCGGAGACTGGCACGCAATCCGTGCACTTGCAAATGAGAGCCTGCAGTGTATAACCGATCCTGTGACATTATTTAACCATCCATCTACAGCAAATATGATCAGACAGATAGGCCTACGTATTGAACACATAGGCCTACACAAAGCACATTCGTCTAACCGCGGATGTGAATCCAAATTGTGTGGGTGATACATTCAAGCGCTTTTGCTTGCTAGCCATTTTTAGTATAACTCGACAGTTATACTAGTCTTTACGCTGTTTGGCGCGCATGGCTAATTTGCATAGAGCACAGGACTGGCTGGCTCCGCTCGGCAAAAAATAGAAAATGTTTTGAATTCTGAATACCGGACATGGTGAGCATAAAACATTAAAGTGACCATTAATATATATATTATATATATATACAGGTGCTGGTCAAATTATTAGAATATCATGAAAAAGTTGATTTATTTCAGTAATTATATTCAGAACGTGAAACTTACATATTATATCAATTCATTACACACAGAGTGATATATTTGAAATGTTTATTTCTTTTAATTTGGATGATTAGTACTGACAATTACTGAAAATCCCAAATTCAGTATCTCAGAAAATTAGAATATTAGTTACGACTAGTACAAAAAATGATTTTTTAGAAATGTGGGCCAACTGAAAAGTATGAACATGGAAAGTTTCAGCATGTATGGCAATCAATACTTAGTTGCAGCTCCTTTTGCCTGAATTGCTGCAGCAATACGGCGTGGCATGGAGTCGACCAGTCTGTTGCACTCCTCAGGTGTTATGAGAGCCCAGGTTGCTTTAATAGTGGCCTTCAGCTCTTCAGCATTGTTGGGTCTGGCATCTCGCATCTTCCGCTTCACAATACCCCATAGGTTTTCTATGGGGTTAAGGTCAGGTGAGTTTGCAGGCCAATCAAGAAGAGGGATACCATGGTCCTTAAACCAGGTACTGGTAGATTTGGCACTGTGTGCAGGTGCCAAGTCATGTTGGAAAATGAAATCGTCACCTCCATAAAGTTGGTCCGCGGCAGGCAGCATAAAGTGTTCTAAAACTTCCTGGTAGACTGCTGCATTGACCCTGGACCTCAGGAAACACAGTGGACCAACAGCAGCAGATGACATGGCACCCCAGACCATTACTGACTGTGGAAATTTTACACTGGACTTCAGGCAACGTGGATTCTGTGCCTCTCCTGTCTTCCTCAAGACTCTGGGACCTTGATTTCCAAAGGAGATACAAAATTTACTTTCATCTGAAAACATAACTTTGGACCACTCAGCAGCAGTCCAGTCCATTTTGTCTTGAGCCCAGGCGAGACGCTTTTGACGTTGTCTCTTATTCAAGAGTGGCTTTACACGAGGAATGCGACAGCTGAAGCCCATATCTTGCATACGTCGGTGTGTGGTGCTTCTTGAAGCACTGACTCCAGCTACAGTCCACTCTTTGTGGATCTCCCCCACATTTTTGAATCGGTTTTGTTTGACAATCCTCTCCAGGGCGCGTTTATCCCTCTTGCTTGTACACTCTTTTCTACCACATCTTTTTCTTCCCTTCGCCTCTCTATTAATGTGCTTGGACACAGAGCTCTGGGAACATCCAACCTCTTTGGCAATGACCTTTTGTGTCTTGCCCTCCTTCTTTAAAGTATCAATGGTCATCTTTTGGACAGTTGTCAAGTCAGCAGTCTTCCCCATGATTGTGTGTCATACAGAATCAAAACGAGAGACCATTTAAAGGCTTTTCCAGGTGTTTTGAGTTAGTTAGCTAATTAGAGTGTGGCACCAGGTGTCTTCAATATCTGACCTTTTCACCATATTCTAATTTTCTGAGATGTTGAATTTAGGGTTTTCATTGGTTGTCAGCTATAATCATCTTCTTTTTGGCAAAAAACACTTATAATGTATCAGTCTGTTTGGAATGAATGTATACATTCTACAGGTTTGACTTTCTAAATGGAATTAATGAAATAAATCAACTTTTTCATGATATTCTAATAATATGACCAGCACCTGTATATTATTTTTTTTACAAAATTTGAGACCCCCCTCAAATTTTGCTTTTGAGGCTTTCAGGGGGGCTCATGGGTCAATCGGGGGGGTCGAGCCCCCCCCGGACCCCCCCGTATTTCGCACACTGCTGTTCCTGTAGCTTTGAAAATGTAGGCCAGCTATTTATTTAGTAGGCTACGTTCACACCAATATTAAAAACAGTGTCAGTACAGGTCTGCATGCGTCTGGTTATACTACGTAATGTGCTGTAGACACAGAGCCCTCTCCGTTGACGTAGAGCCTACGTGCGAATCCAATATTTTTTGACTATCCGTCGAGGCAACGGAGACGGACGGAGACGGCAAGGGCTGTGATTGGTCCTCTAACAAAATCATTTCCGGAATCACTTTTCCCGGTTTGACTTGCACCTTATTTACTTTGTACATTGTTTACTTTGCACATTAAGGACTAATAAAACACCAAATAATATTAGACAATATTATTTCAATTGCATGGTTAATAGTCAACATATAAGATCGATCGGGAGGCGAATTGCATTGCGTATCCGACATCCCGACGGAGAACTGCGAATGCTCGATGGGTCTCCGTAGTCACGCCTCTTGCATACTACCTCCGTCGACGGATGGGCGAGGGCGTGTCTGACGTATGGGGGAGTAGTCTTTGTGGACGCAGCCTGCCGCCAATCAAAAAATTAGCGGGTAGCTCTTCCGCTGCTATTTGACACATGTAAACAAACAATCCATCTCCGCTGATCACAGTGAGGGAGGAGTGAAAACACCGTGCACCTTGTCAGAGACACAGTTTGGTAATCTGCTACTCACAATAATACTCATAATACGCATGTGTTGAGCATAGACTGTAAAATAAATTCAGTGGTGGGGAGCCGTTATGTCATAGTCTCCACGGGGTAAGGCTTTGCTAGTTTACACGGTGACGCTGTAGTTATGTATTCAAAAATGTCAGCCCCCCCAAAACACTGTCGAACCTTAATGTCCTGTCTGTCTGTAACTTAATGTTGTACTGTTGTCTAATAGTTCTCTCTTGAGAATGAGACCCCTGTCTCAATGAGATTACAAGTATAAATACAGGTTAAATAAAAAACAACAAAGCTTCATGCAAGCTAATTATACCATTCACAAGGTGGCAACAAAAGACCACTCTATTACAGTCTCAAACATATTTAGACAGTTTGAAATGTAGCCTACCTAATAATTCAATGCTCTGTTTCCATTATTACCAGCAAGGGCGTAGGAACCGGGGGGGACGGAGGGGACGTGTCCCCTCCAATTTTCGAGACAGGCGCATTTGTCCCCCCCAAAAATTATACCGCAAAATATATATATATTTTTTTTATATTTTACTCGCTTTTATTTTGAAAGCGCAATACAGCGTCTTGTCACCTGCCACATGTATGGCAGCGCGTAGGGTTGGGGGCGGTTGGAAGTTATAAGGACTTCAGGCTGGAAACGCCTTCGAATCGCTGCCTAGAAGAATAGTTGCCTGCTTTCCATCGGGGACGTAAGCGCCGCTGTCACCGCTGCTGATCGCTGCCAGCCTGCAACTCTAATCGCGTGATCTCGTGATCTCGCGTGAATACGGCTGTCTCGCAAGACAGCCATAAGCTGCCGCATCCCATCAACGGCTCAGACTGTTTGAGATGCGGGTGTCTGCAGCTAACGCAACAGGTTAGAGCTGTTAAAATGAAAAGACGGCAGTAGAATAGCAGAGAAGTTTTAGTGTCCTCCGCAGGCTCAAAACCTGGCTCCGGTCCACAATGTCTCAAAACAGACTCAACCATGTTGCTGTCTGTCATGTCCATCAGGATAGACTTGACTTACTGACAAGAAGTCAATTTGCAAGCATTTCGTGGCGGCAAATGACAGGAGAAGAAAACATTTTGGCTCTTTTGCCTAGGCCATAGTTTTTCAACCTTTTGTGTGTCACGGCACGTTTGACACTGTTGGATTACACTACAGTGCTATCTAGCTTTTATTTGTATCAGTTCTACACACTAATTTACATTTATCAGTTCATTACATCCATTCTAATGTCGTTTTCGTTTGCCTTCACACACCAATCAGTTAGTGGAAATGTTAGAATAATATCACATAGGCCTACTCGAGATTAAAAACAAGTTACATTTACGTTTACATTTAGGGCATTTAGCAGCCGCTTTTATCCAAAGCTACTTACAATAAGTACATTTGTCATAAGAAGTGCATCAATATATCGCTGTCAGTACAGAAAGGATGTTGATAGAACCGTTGGTGTATATGTTAAAATTATTGATGCTGTTTTTCCCTTTAACCTTAACCTTTGCCTGTGTGTTCATTGAGGCATAAGATAGGCTACAACTAAGAAAAGAAAAGGTATTCAGAAAATACGAATTCAAATTTAGATCAATATTTTTCACACGTTATTTATCAGTCTACAAAACTGTATGATAAGGCCTGCAATTAAATAATTGATTTGATATGTATCAGTTCAATACTGCCATTCAAAATGTGTTTTCCTTTACAAATGTATATTTTTAGAATAATAAAATACATTTGTGAATGTTTTGCAGTGTAGTTCATTTATGACATATTTCTCTTCGAACCATCAATGAATCTGTCAGGTTTCCGATATGTGTCCCCTCCAATGTTAAACACGTTCCTACGCCCCTGATTACCAGTATGGGTAGCTTTAGAAAATCAGAAAACCAAGAGCCATTCTTCATAGGTGAAGAATTTAGAGCACACTAAGAGGTTTTGTCTTTGTTTTCTATTAAAACATGAAATTGCCTGTGACGAAAGATTATTGTGTACAGATCAGCTGTATTTAATTTATTTAAGTAATATTAAAGTTTAGATTTTATTCAACAGGGAAGCAGAGGTTTTCTGAACAGTCAAACAATGGATTAGCTAAGTGATTACTTAAGATCCCGGCATGTGCCAGAGGAAGACATACAGCGAATGGAACAGGAGAAGGTAGTAAATATAGGAAATACTTAATTTTGACAAATCACACATGAACATTAAAAAACCGTTTGGAAGAGCTTTGTAAATAATATCTGGTGCTGTATATGCAGGTTGTTCATTGTTTTAATTTCCTAAAAATTCATGAAATATTTTCTTTATTTTACTTTATTTTAGATTGATTCCAGTGTCATACACTTGATGACAGATGACCAGCTAGGAGAGTATCTGCCATCCTATGGTGATCGGCTGGCAGTTTTTGGATTCTGCAGACGAAAGGAAAAAGAACCCAGCAGTCGCAAGTCAAAAATCTTTGAGCGTCTCAGAGGAAGGCTCTCAAAAAACAAAGGTGATCACGTGTCTGAGAGAGAGCATCAAACACCTCCAAAGAACGCTAAGAAAAGTCAGAGAAAAATTGAGTTGGGATGGATGCATTTCAGAGAAGGAGAATTTGTACGCACCAAAAAGGGTGGGGGAACCAGAAAAGAGAGTGTCACAAAGGACAGTAAAAAACAGAACTTGATTGAAAAGGCTCTGAGGTTGTTTTTTCCAGATGGGAAAAATCCAGAGGGGAGCCTTGCTGATTTTGATATTGATTTAACAGACTTCCAGAAGCATTCATTGGATGGTGGTATCACAGTCGGGGAACTATATGAGAAGACAAAGTTACCTATCTTACGTTTCTATTTAACAACCAAGAAAAGAAAAAATACCAGTGACATAAATCTGGAGGAAGACAACAGTGATGCAACTGAAGGTGAAACGACACACGACAGACCTGATATCTATGGCTACTCTCCAGACACGTCTGCAACAGACGCTGTAGAGATAAGTACTGCAGATGTCATCTTTGTTGGAAACAGCACAGTATTTCCAAATGCAAGCAGTCAAAGTGTTTCCCTTCTTTCCACCACCACAGTCGACCAAACTGATACATGTAATTTGCCAGAAGGTGAAACATTACTTCAGGTTTGTGCGTTAGAAGACAGCGACATTGTAACTTTCCACACAGAGAGCTTTTCTGGGATGGAGTACTCCAGTCTTGACGACACCTTGCCTCTCTCAGGCACTGTCTACTGAATCACTCCTGCCTCCTTCCATGAACATGTTGCAGGAACAAGCCAATCAAAGAGAGAGAGTGAAGAAAATTATTGTTCTTCATCGTGGACAGATTCTTAGAGAACTTATTCAAGTGTTTTCTGAGCAAAGTATCCTGAAGGATGACTTGAGCTTTAGAGTTATTCTTCCCGATGGAAAGTTTGAAAATGCAGTGGATGATGGAGGTGTTTTGAGGGATGTACTGTCAGAATTCTGGAATGACTTTTATGAACAGTGCACTCTGGGAAATTGCTTCAAAGTGCCATACCTACGTCATGATTTTGGTCAACAAGAATGGGAGAGTGTAGGCCGAATTATTACATTTGGCTGGCAAAAAGAGAAGTACCTTCCTGTAAAACTTGCACCTGTACTTCTGGAGCAAGCTGTTTTGGGCTTTGTGGAGAGTGATCTTGTGGACAACTTTCTCAAGTATGTCTCAGAGTCTGAGCGAGTGATCTTTGAATCTTGTTGTTCAGATTTTGAAAGTGTGGACCAAGAAGAATTGTTGGACATCATGGATATCCACAACTGCCGGAGGCTTCCAGCAGCAGATAACATTGAGCAAATCTTGAGGGAGCTTGCTCACCAAAAACTGATTCAAGAGCCTGCCTTTGTCATTGAACAGTGGAGCAACATCCTTGCACCTGTTAGGTCAGAGCTGAAAGGGATTGCAGCAGATGAAGAACTACAACCAACATCACGAAAGATCGCAAAATCAATTACCTACCCTAGTACCCAGAATGCCCTGGAGAAACAAATGGTCAAGTATGTAAGTGCATACCTTAGGGAGTCAGACATCCAGCACCTCTCATTTTTCCTCAGATTTTGCACTGGGTCAGACTTGTTCACAGGAAAGAGCATCACTGTCAGTTTCACACAAGTTCAGGGATTTCAGAGAAGACCAATTGCTCATACATGTGGCTGTTATTTGGAGTTGCCAGTCAGTTACGACAACTACCCAGATTTTCGACATGAAATGAACAAAGTATTAGAGAGCAACGTGTGGGTAATGGACATTGTCTAAGGTACAAAGATTTCAGCTAAAAGGAACTGGACTGCCATTAGATGTTCATGTTTAGGCTTTGTAAGATTTTAGACTTTTGGCTTATGAAGGAAGTACTACAGCTACAACTGTTTAACCTGTCACAGCTTTAATGTACTGTCCACATTTTTCTGCTGCTTTTGCCACTTTTGTTTTGTTGACTTTATTTTTTTAGATGGTCAACATGTGTTTTTAAGTGGTATGTTTAAATGCAGAACAATTACTGTGAATACTTTATTGTTTATATTGCTAGACTTCACCAATAACCTGAGTCTAAATTATCTTTTTTCAAACATATGGTTATTAAATGGATCACATTGTAATGTATAGGACTTTTGGAATCTAAAAGACAACAACCAGCTTCACAGTTCTTTCTAAGAAAACACCCCTTTACATCAGATACACTCAATATTTAGTGCACAGTACTAAATGATCAAAGGTCAAAAGAAATTGCTTTTGAGTCTGCTAACTTGCATTTGTTTTAAAATTGTATTTCTTTACCCGTCATGTTCAAAATACTGTTGTGAAAAATGCGCTGTAATTGTTTAAGTAGTTTGAAAAACTTTACCTAAGCAACAAAAAAGATAAACTGTCAGTAATTTTCTTACTGAATTTAAGTTCAGAATGTTATTTCAGCACCTTAATCTCAACATAGGTTGATTGAAAGTGTATTTGATTATTTTGTTTACAACAAAACAAGTACATGTCACATAGTAGTCCAACCTTGTAATCATTTACGTTTTCTCTTTTTAATTTTACGTTGTAAGCATATTTTGTCTTACTCCATTCAGGTTCTGTTGTTTTTATTCACCAAAATACAGTTTGGCATTTCAAAAACATTCAAACAACAGCCTAAAGATGGGTTACTTTCAAATCTCCCTGCTGTTAAATTAAATTGCAGTTGAAGTAGAAACATGCAGTTTTGTATACTGTGTTTGTTTAAACATTTGAATAAATGAGAAATAAGTTATTACATGTGTGGATTTTGCATTTTTACTCAATTCTTAGACATTCAATGTTAAGAAAACAAAGTGATTTGTTTGTTTACATTCAGTATTTCAGTTCGTCCTTGAATGAAACGGGAAATAGAAGTTAATGATCTAGATCTAGTTCATTGTTGATCAGCTGTCTGAGTTCAATATACAGGTTAACTGTTTCAAACACATCATTTGTTAATGTCAGATTATATTCTGACATCAGTTCAACACAGCTATGGAACACATCTTCATCACATGGGAAGTCCTTGAAGGCACACTCTTCAAGGCAGACTTGAACCCTCGCCAGGTCCAGATGGTGCAAGCAGTCTCTGCCGCCGTACAGGTGAGGGACAGCATGCAATATGGAGGGACGTCCATGGGGTGATCGTGAGTTGTGGACTCGACGGATTCTGTGGTTGTTCCAGGTCGATACAACCTCATTAAGCTCTTCCTATAGGCAAATCATATACAGTTTATATAAATAGTAGGCATTGGTGATTACTGTCTAAGTCAAGTAGTCCTGACGGTGCGATTTGTCTTCTGATCATAACATGGTGGGTTGGCACAAAAATAAAATTGCAGCAGTGCAATACATTTTATATTTCACAGCTATCAAAATGTAAAGGGGCTGTTACATCATTATGTCATGCCATTTTTTACACAGGTAGGCCTACATTTTAAAATTATGCCTACTGCTACTTGGAATACCTCAACCCACATTATTATTGCTAACCAGAAACAATAACACAAGTATTAATCTTTCTCTGCACAGAACATAGGCAATAACTTTTATACATATGATCATTTGTGGCTCTTAAAAATATTATTAGCTCCCTTCTTTATCTCATAATGTCTTTGATCCAGAACTGGATCAAAGACTTGTCCAAGAAGTTGTCTGAGAAGTAGCCGTCTGCTCTCAGTTTGTCAAATAGGTCCATCCAAAACTGGACACATTCACTTCGCAAGGTCAGCCACCATCGTTCAATTCGCTGGTTTCCAGTGCTTGGACCAAAGGTTACACTGTCTGTTTCAGATTGGTTAGCAGGAAAATGCATAAACCGTTGCATTTCAGCCATATGGCCATTCTCTGTTCCTAAATCCAGTCTGAGTCTGGCAGGGCACCCACCAGCATTGGTCACAGCATCCATAAAGTAGCCAGCGATGATCTTTGGGTCACTGTTTGTTTTATAAGCTTCAAGCCATATCATCTTCCTGGAAAACCCATCAATGCCTCCGCTGATAGCAATTCCAAATGGCTTAAGCTTGTCATAGCCATCGATGTGTCAAACATAGTTTGGACCACAGCTGTGGTAAACACGTCTTCGCAGTCTGTTTCTTGACCTCAGATCAACACCTTCACCATCCAATAACTGTAGCAATATTCGAACTGTTTCTCTGTCAGTCACAATTCCATGTAACCAACATTTTTGATGCATCCACCTGTAACCATGGCACTGACCAGATGTTTCTAGTTGCTGTTCAATGAAGGTTGCCACCTCAGCCACATCCGTTTTATTCTTTCTCCGCCAGAGCTGCTTCTTGCTTAAAATCCTTTCAAGGGTGCGTTTGCTTAGTACAATCCCATGTGATTCAGCAAGCAAAGTAAGTATTTCATCAGTTGTAAAGCCACGTTTAAAGAAGTCCTCAATGTACTCACAATCCATTTGCCTAGGCTTAAGAGCTGCTACTACGTCTGCTGTGAGAAAGTATCTCATTATTATGACTTTTTAATCTCATAATTTCGACTTTTTATCTCATAATTATGACTTACAATGGGTATTTTTTTTATTATTATTTTTTTTTATTTTATTTTATTTTTTTTTACTGGCGGGAATGGGCTTCCATATATAATATATACATATTAAAAAAACATAAATCGTGGGTGTGTTTTTAGGATGAATTTTAGGGTCACCGCACGCAACCAAATGGAATTTAATCTAATTTAATTTAATTTAATTCAATTTCAATTTGAACTGAAGCAGCTCTTACCCAGAGCCGGCCATGGGTCATTGGCCCCGTTGTTCATGTCTGCCGTCAGCTCCTCCACCAGGGCGTTGTGGCCAGCGGACCAACTGAGTTTTCTGTAGATGTGGAGCTCTGCAGGTGTCTCCTTCTTCCCTTGCGAAAACACGTCCTCTGCTAGTGTGAGCAGAAAGGCCACAAGCCAGAGCATCACCTAGCAGCAACGAGGTACATCACAGTCAGAACAACAGTCAGTGCTGTACTGTACAGTTAGTACATCTTCCAGGTCTGACTGAAGATGAGCATTCATTTACAGTCATCGCTGCACAGAAATCTACCTAAAGTGGCATACTTGTTCTGTTACGTATTTTAAGAATCTAAGCTACCCACACATAGACCCAATGATGCAGGACCAAACATATAAGCTGCGTTACCCTCACATAGCCACAAGGGGAGCATGATGTTATTGAAGGCTGCTCCCTCTTCACCTTTAATTAAGTGAAGAAGCCGAAGCCATAACGTCACTCCGGCCACGCCCACTAGGCAACGCCCACTGCATAGGCCACACCCACTTGACGTCCTGTACGGAGGACGTCGAGTGAACAGGCCAGAGAGCAATAGGTAGACGGCGCAGCAAGCCACCCGGGCCTTAGCCCGGGGGGCTTGAAGTAGATCACGGTATTTTCCTCTCACTCGCGTTAGAAACAATTCCCTCCGTATAGCTTCACTTACCATGCCGAAACACGCCGACGACTTTATAATAAATGAAGTAAGTTAAAGCAACCCGGGATTGGACAACTTTCTTCGAGAATATGCAACAATATGGTGACCCGCGACGTTTGGAAGAAAGTCCCGAAAATCCCGGGGGGCGCGACGCTAAAACAACTTCAACAGGCCACACACGTCTGAGGTAAGTATAAATCATTGTTTTAAAGATTAAATCTGAAATAGGATTGATTATAAGAACACTTAGGTGTAAGCTTGTTTTAGCCACCGTCCGATTGTGCTGCTGCAGAGGCCTAGCATAACAACACGTGTAGATCAACGGTTGCAAGGAACTGTGAAGACCCCCCCCCCCCATCCCCCCATCCCTTTGTTTACCTGGGCGCTCCTGGCTGTTTGATAAGGCAATGGTAGCCTGCACAAAGGGACCCCCGGTGTGTTATGTCTGTCTGTCTCTGTCTCTGTCTCTGTGTCTGTCTGTACCACGTGGGAGACGTAGTACCTGTGTTTTTTTTTTGATTTATATGATGAATGTCTCGAAGTTAAGCCGAGATAAGGTAATCATAAGGTAATTGATGAATGTCTCGAAGTTAGGCCGAGACCATCTAAGGTAAATAGTGAAAGCGCCGAAGTTAAGCCGGGCCACTATAAGGTTTATTTATTACCGGCCACAAACTTCCAAACTCTTTACGGTGGGGTGAGGAAAGGTCAGGTTTTTAACGTTAAACTAGCTTAGTTGCATATTAAAACGGAGGCTTGGCCAAGGAGTTCAAATTGGATTGATTCCTCCCGGATCATTTCAAATCTAATGTGCAATTTTGATTAGTATACAACGCAGCCGTAGAGTGTAACCACGGGGTGTTAAAGAGACGGCGCGTCTTCGTGACGTGGGTTTCCTTTGTCCAGACGTCCGCCATCTTGGGTCTTGCAGAGACCAAGAGCAGCGGGGAGCCCCCCCCCCCCCCCCCCCCCCTCTCTCTCTCCCTCCTCTTCCCCCCCCACCCTCTCTCTCTCTCCCTCTCTCCTTCCCCCCTCTCTCTCTCTTCTCCCCCCCCCCCCCCCTCTCTCCCCTCCACCCCCCCCCCTTCCCTCTAGAAGATCCTATCGTGAAACCCCCCCACTCCCTTTGTCCCAGTCTTCACAGGTCCAGTAGTCAGACCCCCCATCCCCCTGTCCACAGGTCCAGTCGTCGGATCCCCCCCTCCCCACCCTTTGTCCCTGCAAACATTCTCTTCCCCTACCCTTCCTTATTCATATTGCTTAAAGAAGATCGGGAACGGTGAGACGGGGGCTTCGATTTAACTAACAATAGAGAGGCCTCCCACCCTCACACCTAGCCATGTGTTGGAACCAGGATGTAAATTTAGCCTTTGCAACCTGTGTTTGTGTGCATAGATCTTAATATTCTCTCTCTCTCTCTTCAGGAAATAGCAGTATATGCAGTAACGAATGCCTAACACTCAGACATTATGTTTTTCAAGGTTGCTGGGCCCTTCTGTCTGTTTTCATGCGTTTTGTGTATCAAAACAGGAGTGCAATAGACACGGGTTGTGTCATGCACAATGATATTAGAGAACCAGGATGGTTCAAATAGACACAGGGTTCAACTGCTAAAATAATATGTTTAATTAATAAATGATGCACATTGTTTTAACCGGTGCACAAGGCGGGAGTTAGCTCAACTGCTGTAGTTCAATTACAATAACATTTGTTTCAACCGATAACTTCTGAATTTTTCTTTTAGGTTCAGTTTTTGTTTTGTTTATAGAATATCACCATATATTTAATACCAAGATGTGCATAATTGTTGTAAGTTTGGATGACTCTTTATTCTACCTAGTTTAGACGGTTTTGATTGACCTAGCTCAAGATTCACCAGGTGTCAGACGTAGGATTGTGACACTTCCTGGGAGCCCCCGAGCCACACGTCGACTGCACCAGGTGTCAAGACGTAGGATTGTTGCACTCCGAGCCTCCGAGCCACGCGTTAATCGACTAATCGTTCCTGCAGAGTTCTGAGGTGGTAACGGTGGAGCTCAATGGGAGGCTCCGGGAGAGTACAATCGCGGGCTCACACGGGGAGTGGTGGCGGTGGGGCTCATGGGGAGGCCCCGGGAGAGTTGTCATTCGCGGGCTCACACGGGGAGAAATCGGGTGGGTCAGTAAGTCAGAAGGTTGAATTAATGTATCGATTTGATGTTGACCAACAAAAAACTAGATAATTATAATAATAAATACTGTTCATGTAATGGTATAGTTAGGTCTGGGACCTGCGTAGCTAAAAAAACTGTTTTGGAAATAGTAATGAACGTGTCCGGGACATGTGTAGCTATAAAATAAGTAAAGATAAAACTGAGTTTTACTTTACTTAACTTTGCTAAGACATATTCACGTTTGATGTGGTATGCAGAAAGTGGCGCAATAAGATATTGTGCAGAGAATAAGGCGTATTCACGTTTGATGTGGTATGCGATGTACATAGGAGTGAATCAAAGTGTGGACAACATCAAATGCGAGCAATAGGTAGAATAAATGAAGATTAGGTCATCCAATATGCATAGTTAGTGTAGGACAATCGGGTAGTATGATGAAGGTAACTGTTATTATGAGATACGGTTCACACAGAAGTGATATTGAACATGCTAATTTTAACATTGTTAATTCCCTTTTACATCTTTTTGGTTATAGCAACTTGGTTGAACTACGGTGTTGTTATCTTTGGTTGTCATTCAATGCACATGGCTGAAGCAATGCGCAAGGAGGGATGTAGTGTGAAATTAAACCAAAGTAGATACTGTAAAACAATTAAAATTAGAATTCATGGAAATATGTTTTTGAACAACTAACTGCTGTACATGAGTTTGTATTTCTGCAATAGAAGCAAAAAGTTCCAGAACCAGATGCAGACACACCCGGAGCCTACAAACTACCACCGCCGAGCAAGGACTAACAGTCACATGAGGAGATCAAATAACAGCAGGATTTGAATCGCACCGGATGGGTTGGTGGCCAGGGCACTGGTATGATTACAATCCCTCAGGTTAGAATTGGCAGAGAACTCCGGCATTAATGACCCTTTCACAGGATGGATGGAGAATATGTCTGGGAGGTGGAAAGGCAGAATCCAGTAAGTGCCCGTCGCGGGAATAAATGCAGAGACCGTGTTAATTGTCACCGACTGCCGTTGTATTCCCTGCGCACGAGGGCTACTGCATCTGCTGATCACCACAGCAGTGGGCGCTACAGAAGTGCCAAGTGCCATTCAGGCTTACATTACCTGAGGGGCCCGACCCTATCCAGCTGCAATATGTAGAATAGTCAACACCTATACTATTCTAGTAGAATCGACTGTATTTAAGATAATCAATATCCCGGATTTACTTGAATAACACATTTTAAAACAACCATACCAGACTATGTTTATTATTTGGTAGTATTGCTTGGTTGCGAGTGCAACCCGTTATTTCTGAATCGCTGCATTGATAATGGTACTGTTGATCTTTGAGACGGTTGTTTACAGGCCACCTGTTGCTGACACGACGACGACGGAGAACCTGTTTGGAGGCTCCCATGATGTAGGAGTAACCTCTCTGAGTTGAGCCCTTGACAAGGAGGGACGAGTCTTGGGTTCATGAACTACAGGCCCGACGGCGACAGAATCCATGCCCAAACCACCCACATGTAACAGCGAACCAATGCACGAAGATCACCTGAACCACCCGAATCCATGCTAGGCTATCAATAATCTTGAATTTTTTAAAATTGTATTATGACTACCAATTTTTACTTTACTTTTGCACATGATGAAAATTGTATGACCTTGTAGCACATGACCAAAAAGTATTAGCTCAGGATTTCTATGGATAGTTTTGTTTGTGTGCTGTTTGGCCATGTGATTGTATGTTAAGAAGATTTGTGTTCATTGTTGTATTGTTAAATAATGACCTGTATTTCCAATAAGACCCACAACGTGAATGCCGTCTCAGTATTATGGGGACGCGTAGTGGTTTTTCCCCTCTCTTCAAGAGGTCTTTCCGCGACGGTTGATGGTGTTGATGATTGATCCTACTTTGACTATGTTTTCGGTGTGGTAAATGGTGTTTATGATTTAAAATATTATTGTATGGTCATCTAAGATGACCAAGGAGGGACTGTTACGTATTTTAAGAATCTAAGCTACCCACACATAGACCCAATGATGCAGGACCAAACATATAAGCTGCGTTACCCTCACATAGCCACAAGGGGAGCATGATGTTATTGAAGGCTGCTCCCTCTTCACCTTTAATTAAGTGAAGAAGCCGAAGCCATAACGTCACTCCGGCCACGCCCACTAGGCAACGCCCACTGCATAGGCCACACCCACTTGACGTCCTGTACGGAGGACGTCGAGTGAACAGGCCAGAGAGCAATAGGTAGACGGCGCAGCAAGCCACCCGGGCCTTAGCCCGGGGGGCTTGAAGTAGATCACGGTATTTTCCTCTCACTCGCGTTAGAAACAATTCCCTCCGTATAGCTTCACTTACCATGCCGAAACACGCCGACGACTTTATAATAAATGAAGTAAGTTAAAGCAACCCGGGATTGGACAACTTTCTTCGAGAATATGCAACAGTTCTTAAATATTTTGGTCAGTTTGTTAAGACCCCAGGTTAATGGTTGACATGGTCTATGCCCAGATGTACATCTATGCCCAAATCTAACCCACTCTCTTGACTCTTGAGTTTTAAAGGCACGCCTCGGTCTCTAAGTCTGTGAGCATGTGCGAGTAAACACAGAATTAAAAACAGAATTGAAAAGAGGCGTGGACTTCTTTGTTTGTGGCCACTATTGGAGAAAGCTACCTAGCCAGGACTGTTTGTATGCACTTATTTGGGTTTGAAAAAGCAAAATAAAGCTATGGGATGTGCTAAACACTTCTTTTGAATATAATGGAGGTCAATTCATGAACAACTGCCCAATATACGAATGTGTTGAACAAAAATTATGGCTGATTTACATCTGGACACTGAAAATGCAAAAAAAATGACCTAGGGTCTTAACAAGCCCCCACCTTTAAGGTTATTTCAGGTAAGCTACAGGCCTTTAAAACAAAAATATGTATCATTGAGGCAGGGGATTGGCTGTGTAGGAATAGTGCTAGGAACAGTGGTTTCCAGCATGTAGATATCATTGAGCAGGACAGTCTAACTAGGCAGCTCAAAGGTATAATATGTAACATTTCTGCCTTCAAATAACAAAAAATGAAATTTTCAAAGCCAGGGAAATACTTTTTATCAAGCTAGGGATGTTCAATTTGGTAGACTGTCAAGGGCGTCATACCCCGTTCTTCGCCTTATTTACAGGGTAGGCCTACACGCAATATGTTGATATAGAATATATGATAAAAATAAAAGTACAAATATATGATATAGCACTAACAGTGCTCTTTGGTAGTATAAAAGCTAGGAATACATAATGTTGAATAACTTGATTATGAGACTGAATTCACAATTCTTCATAACGAGTAACGTCAGAACGTGGTGATTGCAGTCAGGAACGTACCAAGTCGATGACAAATACACTATATGAAACACACTACAGTATACATACACATACACACAGAATATATGACACAACGTGTATACATATAAATATACTTGTAATATAAACAATATAGTAATGACATGCGTCACAAGATGCATGAAGATACGGTTGCTTTACAGAGCGCAGTAGAGCTTAACAGTGATAGCCCTCTTTTTGAACAGCTCTAGTCCCGGGAGTAAATTTCCCATTAATTTCTCCATTGACTTTTCGTACAATCGTTATATAAAGAGTTTTAGGCTGGAACCAAGCCAATCGTTCCTCAGGCTAGTCGTGACCATAAAAATATTTGGAAAACGGAAGAATAGTCAAAGTTATAATTTGTATATAGTCTTTATAATATATTCTATATCAACATATTTTTCAACATGTAGAGCTAATTTCCTCCACAGCTCTTACAACAACTCTCTAACTTTCCATTAATCAAATTGAAAATATGTTGGTAATGGATTGAGTTCATGGCAGCAGCAAGCCCCAACCGCAATCCACCAGTGCTCAGCGGCCAAGCTTGGTATTGCAGCTGTTTAAGCGGGCTGTGGACGGGTCCCTCAATTCAAGGGGCCCAGAAGTAGATATCTCCGTTCACTCCAGTACTATCCAGTCCATTCTACTTGCTGTAGTTAGTAGAATGGACTGGCTGGCTTTGCGAGACTACTCCAGTACAAGTGGGGAACAGGAATTTGTCTCCGCAAAAAATGTCTGAATATCAATCAATTAATCCTAATTATCTTTATGCTATGTACTAAAAAAAAATAAGTTTTCTCTTTTCAAAACGCCACCTCAAGCGTTTTATTAGCCGTTTTATGTTATTATTTTTTGCTGGAGAATGAGGGTTGGGCAGCTGTAAGGAGTCGTAGTGAAACAAATGTTGTTTCGGCCCGGCATTCGAGAGGGCCTATTGCACGGCTCCGTTAACTTCCCGTGTCCGAGGTTTTTCCTTTTACTTAACATGAATGACATTGATGGTTTTTAGTCACTGTGGTGACTTTTTATCACTAAAAGTGATAAAGGGATTTTTAGACTGGTTCAGCTGCTGCTCAATGACTCACGTTCCTCTGCTTGCGATCATTGCGATTCACCAGGTATTGATCCATTTATTCAAAAGATCCAAAGACAAAGAACGGGTGCATTACGGTATAATTTTCATAATATTTTTAATAGCCTAATAAACATTTCAATTTTTCATTTGCTTGTGACAGTTAACAATGTAGGTGTATTACAATTATTTATGTGGGTAGGCTACTCCAACCTTGTTGCTGATCGATGTGTAACCATTTAATTGTATATAAATTATTGATTGCATTTTTTATTAAAAGTTTGAAGGAATCTGTTTCTTAAAGGGACACTGTGTAAAAATTACTCGAATCTAGTGGTACAATTGTATGTTGGATTCAAACTAATAATGTTCGCATGTTCAAAAACGACGGTGGGCAGTATGTGCCAAGAAGCTGTGTCATGACATCCAATACTAGGCCTACCTCATCGAGTCATTCGAGTGATGATGAGGTTCGTTATTTCAAACAAATTTTAAACTGCATCTAATCATTAGTGTAAGCTAATGATGTATGAGTAATTATTTCTCGAGCAAGATAGTGAATTATTTCAGTCATCATTCATGCTGGCTCAGAGTGAAAACGCGTTTGCATTTCCTGTACTACCTAGTGTTTTTTGTCCTTCTCGGCAGTTCATAGACCGGAAGAACATGGAAGCCTCCATGAAGCCTACCTGTCCTATGTAACTACATATTAATTATTCTTCGCTCAGGAGGATAAGTGACATTTTTGGCAGAGATAATTTTACACCAATGAGGACTTATTTATGAATGAATACGCTGATTTGAGGTAATAAATTTCTTAAAATATTACACAGTGTCCCTTTAAGCAATAACATTGAACTGTATTTTTTGCGACAATGCGACTGCGATCGCTCAGACCTCTCGCTTATGATGCTACAATGCTAACAATGCTAGAAACAATGAATATTTCTGCATTCGGTATGTCATGAAATAGGGCGTGGCTAGGCTCCAATGATGTGAAAGCAAATCTCTCCTTGATGTTGCACTGCGACATTGAGCAGTGTTCATAGGAATGAATGGGCGCCATTTTGGAATCCGCTGTCCATTCTATAATATGTCCATGGGTGTACTTCTCGTTGTTTGAACCATGATTTGAGCAAGCATAATTTGGGAGAGGGCATGCCTCTTTGAAAAGAGTTACGTCATTTCTCACCTGGGAAATTCCACGTGGTAATTCCAACCAACCAGGGCAACGTTTTGGTATGTTGAGAGTATCTTATGTCCGCTCTTATTCAAGAGTAAATGCCCGGAAGTTGTTTTCCTGAAACTACCGCGAGTTTTGAAAGCCTGGTGACTCGTCGCATCGGAAGTAATCACAGGTATTTCTGTTTTTCATCCCAGAATGCATTCTGACGCATGGCAAACAAAGCTGCATGCCTCATCTGAAACTCGCCTAATGCTAGAAAACAAGAATATTTCTGCATCCGGTACGTCATGAACGTGGCTAGGCTCCCAGGATGCGGAAGCAAATCTCTCCTTGATGTTGCCCTGACATAGACCTCTGAAGTCCCGCCTCCGAGGCTCTTGGTTCCATGTTTAAATGTCTATGGAAAATAGCATGGGGGCAGGGGCATAGCTTGGGCCGGGGCTTCCATCGGGCCCCCGCACGGCCAAGGCCGCTTAAAATATCTACAAGTGATTGTAGAAAGGAACTGACCGCTTTATATAGACTCTCTTCTCTCATAACATCACAGTCAGGGTGGTTCATATATTTTCTCTTCCTTAATGTATGTAATTTGGTTACAGTAGTGATATTTTGGCCACGAATAAAAAAGTATATACAATCGCACTTAGGCTACTTCATTTATTTTCTTTTATTTTCAACATTTACAAAAGAATAGGGCCTACTTGGAAATCTGTTCGACCAATCAACGTGATGTTTTGAGTGTGCATACGATGTACCCTACATGTTACTCCCGTATACCACAATGCAATGCGGTCGTGTTTTTCCGAAGGGGAAGAAGAAGCTGATTAACCGCGAAAACAAATACTTTTAATGATGGAGTCTCCGTCTTTGTTTAGAAATGTCAACAATTGATTTGGAATCTAACATAGAAAATGTAACATTCAAAATTAATTTAAAAAAACTTGAACAAGGAAATGTAACATTCAACATCAATCCAACCTCCAGATTTCCTTGTGAGTGCCCGGATTCTTTACATGATGTGGGCGCATCTGTCTGCGTCACGCAAATACCCGGCGCATTTACTGACGCACATGAGGTTTAGAAATGTTCGGCGTAGTGTCAGAATTCTCGTTTGTTCGTTGCCTATATACTGCACTATATCATGAACACTATATAGGGAATAGTGAGTGAGTGTATAGGGAACGATTTCGAACACAGCTAGTGTCTCCAACTCTAACATATTGTTAAAAGCTAAGCCATACCATTGCAATGTTTAGCAAGCTAAAAAGTGGTGCTAAAAAAGGTAAAGAGAAGAAAGACCTGGATGCGTGCAATTCGAAATGTTTGCACTCACCATACCAGTGACAGTAGCCACGGCAGAGCGGTCATTTTCCAAGCTCAAATTGATAAAGACTTCCCTAAGGTGCGCCGTGGCACAGTAGCGATTGAGTGCATTGGCCATACTCTCCATCGAGAATGAAAGAGCCAGAAAATTGGATTTCACCTCTATTGGCGCGTTTCCACTGCAGGGTGCGGAACGGATCGGATCGCAAAGGTGCGGGTCGGGTCGCGTTTCCACCGCCAAAAGTGGGCGTGACCCGGACTTTGCCGTACCCGTTCCGGCCCCATTCTCGGGACTCCTCCGTTGCGGTACCCAAAACAAGACCAGACGCCTGAAAGGGTCCCGTGAAATTCTATAAATTCTACACCCCCCCTCCGTTGATTGGTCAACAGAATCGTCACTTCCGGGTGACGCGGGGATAAAAACAAACAAACAGTAGCCTCGAGGTATTATTCTTTACAATTAACATGTCGCGTAAAAAGCTTGCTTGGGCGAACAAGGAGGTGGAGACGTTCGTCTGCATTCTTGGGGAGGAAGACGTTGTTTACGATGTTTACGTAGCTGCCGCGGCGATCGACATCCGGCCTACCACCAAGGGTACTGTCGGCAGTGGAAACACGACCTCGGAACTGAGCTGGGCTATACCGCCCCCTCCCTACCGCACCTTTGCGATCCGATCCGTTCCGCACCCTGCAGTGGAAACGCTGCATATTATCAACGAGTTCGCTGAACAGAAGGCACGCAGAGTTAACTTCTGAACGGATAAGAGCAGTTGTTATTTTATTATTGGTTATGGCCGCTGTGCCATGTAGGAGTATGTTACCATTGGCCATTTTGATTAGGCCATAGTTTTGCTGTTTGGGAAATGTAGTTGTGTGGTCAGCTGAATGGAGTATTTATGTTTTGTTTTTGATAGTAGGCAGTAGGGGTGTAACGATTCATGCGATGAATCGATTGTCAGTCCTACCGATTCAACTAAATCGATCTGCTAACATAAATAAATAGAATGAATCGCTTTGGCTTCACCAATAATCGATATAAATGCTTTAAATTGTATGAATCGATTATGATTACCGTAATTTTCGGACTATAAGCCGCGCCTTTTTTCCCGTTTTTTGATCTTTAAAAATATTTAAACTTTGACGCGACATTCGCGTGATGACAGCCAATCGGCGTTCAACAGCGTGGCCACTGAGTGACATGTGTAACGTAACAGCCAATCATCGTTCAACCGGCCAACTCAGTGCAGTGCAGTCCGGGGTGAACTGCAGCATGGAGGAGAAACTGATTGTTGCCGTTTGCGACTCCCGGAGCTCTTTATATAATAGTAGGCCTATATAATATAATATAATTGTATAATAATATCACGGCCAAAAGCTCTGTGCGCCTCCGGATGGCCCTAGCGCGGGGAGCTCTCGTAGGGATTGGGCTTTTCGGGGTTTGTTTACCGGCGTATGAATAGACTGCGTCAGGTTCTCCGACGTCTCTCCCCCTTCCACAAAAGGTAAAGACATGCAATGGTAGTTATCTCGGCCGGAATTTGGCAGCAATGGTGGAAAAAGTAACAGACCGGGAAACAGAACCCTTTTTTTGAATAAGGGTCCTATGTTCCCTGGTCACATACATATCGGAGAACATAGGACCCTTTTTGGGAAAAGCGGGGAACATAGGACCCTTTTTTTAAAAAAGGGTCCTATGTTCCCCAGTCTCATACGAAGAGGGGAACATAGGACCCGGGAACATAGGTCCCAGGGAACATAGACACGCTCCCACGAAATGCTAACCTTAGCTTAGTTTTTTGTTTCTGTTCGCTGTACAGCGCCACGCCCATCAACTGTGACCGGCTTGCTGCAGAGCGTGAGCGCCTTGGGAATACCCGGACAATATAATGGATATAATATGGACACATAAGACAATCAATATTCGGTATTTGTTATGGATTTATTGTACAAATTCCCTGAAAAGATGCACGTTCCAGGATGAATTGAAAAGCTCCCGTAAGGGCTGAGATGGCAGAGGACAGCTGATTTGGAACGGAACAACAGCTGTTCGCTTTCACTGGGAAAAACGAAGGAACTTCAACCTACTTGGGCCTACTAATTAACGTTCAAAAGCTATTAAATATTCAACCAAAATATGCAGATACTGTCAAAATTGGTTCCAGGGAGTATATAGGGATTATTAATGTTGTTTTTGATGGTGTTTTTTTCTGGAACGAGTATTCGAATATTCGCTTGGAAAAACCAACGAGTATTCGAAGCCAGAAAAATGGCATTCGGGCCAGCCCTAATGGTAATTAAACATTAAAACACCTGCGGCTTATAGTCCAGTGCGGCTTATATACGTACACATTTTAAATTTAGCTGCTGTGGCTTATACTCCGGTGCGCCTTATAGTGCGGAAAATACGGTAATGTTTTAAGACTTAGTTTACACGTTTATTTTGTGAAGTGCAGCTCGGTATTCCGTAACTCTGTCATCAGCTAGTCAGCTTGCAAGGAAGTCCCACAAGAGTTTTTTTTCTCCCTCACCCTCTACTGGTGCATTTCAAACATGGCAGAGAGCGGCAGCGAGATTGATAATGCACCAGCAAACTTGAAATCCAAAGTGTGGAAGCATTTTGGCTTCGCAAAGAATAATGGTAAAATTGACAAGGGGTGTCACATTATTGCATGTTTATTTCACGGATATAGAATTTTGGTTCAAAGTTACTGAATCGAATCGTGGTTTACAGAATCGAATCGAATCGTTCCAAAAAAAAAAAATTGTCCTTGAATCGAATCGCCAACTACTGAATCGTTAATCGAATCGAATCGTCTGAAGCCAAAGATTCACACCCCAAGTAGGCAGTGTGTTTCAAATACGGTGTACGTGGTCCTAATAATGTTTCGGTGATTTTGACGTGTGATCTAGGGATGCTAAGTCTCTGTTCATGGTTCTGATGATGATTTTGCGTTTTGCTGTTGGCTTAGGCCCTATGGGGGAGAGGATGCATTCGCGTGTGTGGGTGTGTGTTTGTCTGTGGGGGGGGGGGGGGGGGATTTGGTGGGGGGTCGGGGGGGGGGGGGGGGGGGGCCTAGCACAACTATGCTACGCCACTGCATGGGGGTTTTGAATGGTCGTACGTGACAAATTCTGTAAGTGGTGAAGAAGTAAAAGCTGCTAACGTTTTGAACTACACACTTTTTCCATCTACATTCCACTTGTGTTTTGGATTGTCGGGCCGTTAAAGTATGAATCTTTGAGAAAGACAAATTAACCTTGCACCAATTGCGTGTTGATTTGTGATATGATCACACTAGGGATGCATTTAGAAACTGTCACTGCCACTAATACAAATAAATATATTTAAAGTGATCTATTAACTGATTCCTGTTTGTGGTTTATATGAATGAAAACGTGTACATACTATTGTAGTTGATTTGGTCATCCACTGCCCTCTGAAGTTCTGGAACTGTGATCCAGAAATACTGTCTGGGGGTAAAATAATCTCCCCCCATTGATACTGTTCAGCCTCTATGCTAACCAGCTTTAAAGGAGGGGCGATCTCCGTCATGACTACATGTCTATTGGGAAGACGGCAGCCAACACCTCAGTGTCTTTAATTACTAAACTGACATGCGATACTTATCTCTGCAATGCTTATGAGGTTAATATTTTAGGGGCACTTGCAAAAATGACTGTCTGTCGTTGCCACCTGCAGTGTGTAAAGGGCCCGGATCAGATGTATGTGATGTAGTGGAAACAAGAAAATGCAGAAACATATCTGTACTTGATAAACAGGTGCCCTGAGGAAGCGGCACGCTTTAGCATCCTACAGTGTAGTACCTCGTAATGTTCTCATTGATCTATTCTGGTTCGCCCATTTTTACTGTTTTACAAAACTCCAAAACAATTGCAATAAGGTCAATTATTTGCCAGAATGAAAATTAAAATACTTTTTTCCATATCTTAGGCTTCACACTATCTGCTCATAATTTCAATAGCATAAACTGAACATGAAGTGAAGAAGACTGAACTAATATACATTGATATAATAATGAATAAATACGCGACCGTCCTTCATTTGAATACAAATGGATTTACAAAAATATACCTTGGGATATATATTTGGGATACAAAGAGAATAGCTCATGTACACTACAAAGCATGCCACCTCATCGGTGAAACATGCTGACGGTATTTGCAATGACTTGTCATGCAGGGCTGGCACAGTGAACCGCTAGTTCAGAGACATGGTCGCCTGGCAGCTTAAGGTTGCTGGCTTAACCCTGGGCTCCTGCTGGCTTGACTGTCTTATTGTACTGGAGCCTCGTCTGTAACTGAAGAGCTTTCTCAACATGCAGTGTTGACATTCACATCGAACAATGTATGCCCAATGTATGCCTTCCATGCCAAAACATTTTTCTGATTTTAAACTGGCCAAGTTGGATTACAATTTGGCCAGTCTTAAAACCAGCTCGTTCATCCCCTCTCCAGAAAGGTGCATCATTTCATAATCAACATTTAGAAATCAGATGAAAGGGTCAATGAGAGTTATACCTATATTCCTCCGATAAATTACCTATAAAACGTTGAGTAAAATCCAATAATATTAAAGGCTGAACACGCATATTGCTTTTAAAAGCTTTATTCCTCTGTGTGCATTTTTCTGTATGTTTTCTTTAAAAGCTTTTGACTTTGAAATAGTCACTACTTAGAAATACTAAGAAATAGTCAATATCAACTGTTTGCTAATGTACACATTGTATATAGACTAACCATATGGTGGTTATATTCACCATTGGTTGACCATGTATTTTGTAGGCGCTTTTATCCAATGAGACGACTGCAAAGGGGTTATAAAGAGGCAGATAAAGCCTCTTCCTAAAGGATGCTCACAGATAGACTCTGTGTATTAATCGTGCTGAAATTATACATTGACTCACGGAGATCATCTAAGCCTATATCTTATGTTCAAGAGTAATTTTATGTTGAGTTAAGCGTTTTAGACCCACTGCCACTAAGGTTCACATTTCCTCAATGGACTATGTTAAAATTAACAAACTAAACAAACCGAATTCTATGTTGGCTTGGTCCTAATTTATATGTTGCCATCAATCATTGCGCAGTGAATGACCAAATTAAATAACAATATTGTCACACTTTTGATATTGAAATGTTGTTGTAGAATGAGTTAGGTGGTTGTTTATTAGGTATAATAAGTTATTTATAGGTAGGCATTTATTAGGTATTTAAATAGGTCTACTGTGTATTCTAAATTATTTCATAATTTATAACATAGGCAGAACAGAGCCATTTGTCTTATAGACATCATATATAACATTATCGACAGTAAAACAACAAACAAACAGATGCAATGGCCTTTCTACAATGCTTTGATCGTGTTTTATAATCTCAAATTAGGTTTACTGTCCTTTTTTCTTAATGAGGAGAAAGAAAGGTAGATCCACATTCACGTCTTAAGGAGACCATAACCTTTCACAGTTAGTAAAAATAAATAAAAAAGAGATAAGTCAGGATAAACACTAGTGGTGAACTCTAAACTATTGGCTGTTGAATCTATTTTGCCTCACTTCAATGTTTGCAAGGTGCCATTACTGCGTCCCGTCCCCCCCGTTCCCCCCGTCCCCCCCTCCAAATGTTAACGAACCCACCTTTGTGGAATATGTTGAGGCGTCCGATCACGTCGACGAAAGGTGAGCAAAGGTCCCTGATTTCAACTAATCCACCGGCGGACCAAACTTTATATTTCGGTCTGATCTTCGAGTTGATTCCACGACTGCGCATCGTTGCGTGCTTCCATTCTCCACGTTTCAACCCAGCGTTGAGCCGTTGTGTGATTCCTAATATTAACCAAGATGTACAAAATAGTAAACTGGAGTAATTCGATTCATCTTAAGACAGAAGTGTAGAGCCTATAGAAGATGGATCTGTTCTGGAGATCTGGTCCTAGGTGGAACAACGGGCCAGCGGCTCCCACCGAACAGCTCCTCCAGTGAGGCAGGTGTGTGTGTGTGTGTGTGTGTGTGTGTGTGTGTGTGTGTGTGTGTGTGTGTGTGTGTGTGTGTGTGTGTGTGTGTGTGTGTGTGTGTGTGTGTGTGTGTGTGTGTGTGTGTGTGTGTGTGCGCGCGCGCGCGTGTGTGTCTACAAGAAGGTCCAAACACACATGTGCCTGCTGGCTCCCGATCCTTTTATTTGTTTTAATTTTTAAAGCGGGCGGCATTACATTACGACATCCATGCCTATCATATGACGCCGTAAATACTTTTAGACACAACTGTTTTCCATGCCAATGTGCGGCTAAAAAGTTAATAATGAAAAGTGAATCGGACTATATTTGTTTTCTCTTTGTTTTCTCTTCAACGCGTCACTTGGACGCGTTGTCTTTCGGTTATCCTCTGCAGCGATGCTCATCTCGGAACCAACGTGTGGGAGCGGCTATTGCAGCATGGCCTTGGGCATAATGGCCCTTCACTGCCAAGCAACGATTTGTTTTACTGGGACCACCTTGGCTTGGCCTGTGACCTGTCTATCCTCCGCAACCACCCGGAGGAATTGGCCCTCTTCGAAGGATCCATCACGATCCCTTGCAGCCTTGCAACTATCTGGTTGGGGTTGGCCACCAGATTGCCTGCTGTGTAGTTAAAACCTGTATCAAACTCATACCTTACATCAGTCATGAAGAAAACCAATCTACACTCAAAAGTACAGCTTCGTCTTGCCATTGCCCAGCACAAAATAAAATGAATTAAGACAGCCGTGAGTCACATTCAGTTCACGTCAACAGCTGTTCAGAGTTTAGAGTTAGACCTAGATTGGTGGAGGTGCCCCTCTGTGTGTTATAACTTCAGAGGTTTCTGAAGAGTAGTTTGTGAGATAGCTCAGGGGTTCAACATTTACTCTCTATTGCTTCTGTAGGAAGAGGGCAGCAGATGTGAGTCAAGGGTCAGAGGAGCTAGCCAAGGTAGGCTACTGGACACCTCACAAGATATTATCACAGGAGCCAGATAAGATGATTGTCTCGTGCCTAAGAAGGCATTCTCCTTAGGAGTAATATAAGTGGTATAGGGCTATAAGACTTTTCCTTTAGCTAGGTGTTAGGATGTCAACAGTCATATTTATTTAATAATTATTTTACTAGTGTTATGTTAATATCTTAGTAAATAAACATTGCATTTAGGGGACTGTTTGAGAACTCAGTGTTTTGGCATTTTTTTTTAGGGGAATAAAAGTCAAAACTAGTTTAATTTGGATTAGCACCGATTAATAAAGGCAAGGTTATGATGGAGGTAAAGGTTATATATTGAATAAACAAAGGCAGGTTCGTCTGCTTCTATCAGTCAACTAAACATACTGTATGCAAGGCTGTGATGCAGGGAGTCCTGTCTTCACCACTCTTTGGCACAGCCCACATATTGAAACTTTGGCCTATTTCCTCAAAGAAAACAAAGTGACTAACCCATAGATTTGAAAATGTAATCCAAAAAAGCAACATTAAATGAGTTGCGCATTCAGGAAAATGTGTATATGTCCTATTACACATTTACACAGCTTAAACCACTGTGTGCACGGCACGCCAACTACCCTCTGGTCGCTCATTACGGTCACATATGGCCTCCTGAAACAGCAGTAGATCTGGAACTCTGGAATTGCTGAACATTAACATTGTTCTTTAAAACTATGGTTTATAGCTTAAAATAGAGATTGGTCTTTAGGTAATTCAATTTCAACACCAATTAAAACTCAATTTGGCCGCTGACAGAATGATGCATTTCCCAGCCCATCGCATTAACCTGTTCCATTAGTACCCCAAAATTCCATGAGTACCCCCCGCCCAGGGGCTGGATATGTTTTGGGCAAATTAAAAGGATGAGGTTGTTTCCCTTTCTCCAAACAATACTTAATTTAAGACTCCAGCCTTAAGGCATGGCTGTCCGAAGCATCCCCATGCAGATGTCTACATAGTTGTGGAAAAACAGAGTTGCATGTTCCCGGCCGAGGTAAGGAGCTGATCCTTCCCAGCAGAAGTGTCTCTTTTTGCTCGGGGTTTAATTAAACCAAATTACTGCATGGGCTAGAGTTTCACTCAGCCAAGCAGGCAAAGAACAGCTGTTTGAAATAAAAAACTGCGGCCACTGAAGCAGTCCTCTACCAGTTAATGGAAGGCCACTGTGGTGCCATATCCTTTTGTCCTGAACATTCCCATCCTGGCATTCTGAGGGCCACCTACATAGTAGAAGCTTCTGTTTTTGTGTGCACCCACCTCACCCCCACCCTGTCCCCCAGCACATCAAGGTCAAGGATTCACTTGAAATAGTGGCCACCTGTGCCTCCAAGTCCTCTTGACTTGTCTACCATCTCGTCCACTTTCTAAATCGGTCTGCTATTTACTACGGGTGCTGTCAGCCGCACTGCGCTAACACGAAGGCCCGTTGGCAGCACTCTCGCGTAACTAAATACCTTGAAAGGTGTCATCTTGTGTGGGTTTTATCCAGGTCAAACTTCAAATGATTACCTTGAAGTGTTATCGCATGAGTAAATATTTGTAAATCATGTTATGTATGGATTAGTTTAAGATAACAAATGTTGCTGGCAAAATATAGAGGTGTTCATTGCTTGCTTGAACCGACTTTAGATTACCTTTAAAAAATGGTTGTTAATAACTTGAATTTTTGCTGACCTCATTTCATTTATTCGTAATAATTATTCTAGTGGTGTCAAAATGATGAAGTAACAAAGAAAGCATATTTCAACATACCTCCATTGTTTCAAAAGTATTTTTTCCTATATATTTAAATATACAGCTGTGAAAATAAACAATTTACAGACAACATACACTTTCTTTTTTTATTGTTATGTCAGAATTGTCCAGCTCCGTTCTGTGGGTAAACCAAAAGGACCAGGCACAAGTCCCCCCACCTGATGCCTTTATCTCACCAGGGCCATCAGGGGATGGGCTGAATGGATAGATCAGATACAAGCAGAGCCGTGCATTGCAACACACTGTGGATTTGGGATAGGATCACATGGAATGAGTTTTTGTTATTAGCTCAAAAGAAAATGTTGTGCCTTATTTGATCAGCAACCGGCAAAAAATATGTCCTCCAATATCAATAGAAACCATACATTTTTTGCAAAACTAGGCCAAAGGGACCGGTAAAGAAATACAAATTACAAATAACACTTTTTACCAAGATTTGATCTATTGTGTTCACAACACAAACTGTAGCACTATATCCTTTTTTGAAATTATTATTTTTTGGGGGCACACAGCTCGTTAACAGGTTTTGACTTGTTTCTGCTAGTGCAGGGGTTACCCGACCCCTGGGTCAAAAGTTACCCAAACATTAAAAATGTTGACATGAATATGAATCGCCAGATAACATGGTTGTCCCAAAAACATGGTATCTCGATTAACAGTTGGTTACATCACATGGGTGCACAGGTATCTGCATTAACAGTTGGTTACATCACATGGTTGTCCAGGTATCTCCCTTAACAGTTGGTTAAATTACATGTTTGTCCAGGTATCTGCATTAGCAGTTGGTTACATAACATGGTTGTCAAGGTGTCTGCATTAATAGTTGGTTACATCACAAAGTATTTCCAATCAAGTTAGGGTTAGGGTTAAAATTAGTGTTATCACTGACTTTTCTGACATTTATGTCCTATGACCAAAATCATCATTTTGTTTATCTTATTCCCATTCCCAACCCATCAAAATTGCCTTTAAATGTTTCTAGAAGAATTATGCTGTCTGGTCTGAGACTGAAAACACTGCCATGCACACTTAGTCACAGGGCTAAAAAACATTTTAAATAAAACAAAATGCCATCTACTGAAATGTGCATGGTACTGTAAAAAGGAATGCAAGGTTGAAGGGGAGTGGAAAATATGACAGCAGTTTAACAGCCCAGTGAAACTGATACCCTACATGAAGAGTTGAAAGGGGAGGTCATGAGTTCTAAAAAACACTGACAAAAACAAGAGGAGCAAACAAAGGACGGCCTGAGAAGGGAAGACCCTGTATCAATATACCACAGAGCCATTACACTAATTGCCCATTGCCAGTTACCAGGATACAGGCCAACCAGACATTTTCAACGCTTTAGGCATGCTGGAGCTGCTGTGCTGTGGGGAAGCGATGGTATGGAACTTCCACATGAACAGAGTAAGCACAGATGATGATCTGATCAGTAAGACCTGTTGTGAGGCAAGTGAAGCAAATACATCTGGGGCTATATTGGACCTAGCACTAAGTACTGTTTGAAAAAAATTGTTATGAGGTTTGTAATGTTATGATGTTTTTGCACTGTTTATGTGTCCGTCCATTAGTGTCTGTGACTGTGAGCGGAATAACTCCAAAAGATGAAATGAGGGATTGGAATACTATTTTGTGGGTGGTTTGGTTATGTGCCAAGTAAGAAGTGATAAATCTTTTATGCAGATCAGAAAAGGCATGTGGCATATCACAAAAAGATAACCTTGCATTGATTTGTGTTATACCACAAAAATGTATCCTGATTTTTTTTTTTTCATGATGATTGTTGGGTGATCTCCTCCATTTGACCTTGTGGGTTGTCATCTTACTCTGCTGATTGGCTCCCTCCAATCCTGGTCCACTATACCTGCATATCTTAAGGGAGGCTGTGTCTGGTTACAAAGGTTGCATTATGATACATCATAGTTAGACAGTTTTTCCTTTACTTAGCCATAGAATGTGTTAAACTAACAGCATGTGACAAACTGAGAACATCCTTGAAACCTAAAAGCAGGTTCTAATTACATAAAATGTGGGACGTATTCGAGGATATTCGAAAGCGACAGAATAAAGAGTAATTCTTGATCATAATGCTCTTGCTTCAGGTAAGGCATTTCACATGGTTCTCATGGTTTTATTATGAGTCAATCTGGTAGCCTGGAACTGGGGGTTGGTTTAGACGTGCAACAAAGAATTGATCAACGCTTTCACAAATAATAAGTAAAAATATAAGTGCTGCGTTATTAACGGCGTCAACGCAAACCAATTTTAACAGCGTTAACTTTTTTTTTTTTTCTTTGGCTCAAAACAAAGAAGCAGTAGCCTGACTGCTATGTTCAAGGCAGTATGTTTGTATGTTCATCGTTTAATTGCACTATAGGCTTTTTTTTAATATCGTCCTGTTTTGATCAGTATATGCCAATGTTGTTAGAAAAAATATTTGCACAAGGCAAGCCGATGCACTTCTCCATGTTGATAAGAGCATTAAAATGAGAAAAATTAATGGGACAAAGAAATCAAGGGATATTTAGCATAGAAAAAGAATTGCGATTAAACGTCAGTTAACTATGGCATTAATGTGATTAATCGCGATTAAATATTTTAATCGCTTGACAGCACTAAAAAATATATATAATAACTAAATACAATGCAATGATGAATAATATCAAACTATATATAATGCATAATGTAAAGCTATGAAACAAGACAATAGTTAAAATTGAAAGGAATTAAATATATCAACGTGTTTCCTTAGTCAACTTGCACCGAAAGGCCTTGTCAGCAGACTGAGAAGGCATGTATTGAGATAACTACATCTGGGATGTGGATCCTGGCAGATGGTTCCATATTCAGTTCCTGCTGGGATAGAGGTGGAGATGTTGGGAAAAAGGCCAGACAATCCACTATGTCCCAAACAGTATTTTCTGTTGCTCAGATGAGAAAAAAATTCTCCCTATCCTAAATAGCTCACACACTTCTATTTTAGAGGTTTTATTTTTTAGTTTTTAGTTTATGCTTATATGGATGAACAAAGTATTGCGAATTGCACTTAAAAATATATATAGTCTGTTGAGGTGGTTCGGGCATCTGGTAAGGATGCCCACTGGGCGCCTCCCTTCTGAGGTTTTCCAGGCACGACCAGTGGGGAGGAGACCTCGGGGAAGACCCAGGACTAGGTGGAGAGATTATATCTCAACACTGGCCTAGGAACTCCTCAAGATCCCCCCATCAGATCTGGTCAATGTGGCCTGGGAAAGGGTGGTCTGGGGACCCGGATAAGCAGAAGACGATGAGGAGGGTGAGGAGGTACTCAACTATTTTTTTTAAATCCTTGATTTGCAAAATGATTTATTCTCATTCTACAAAAATTAACTAGAGCCATACTACTTCTATAATATTGCCTTGCATTGACTGTTTACATTCTATTAAATTATCCAAGCCAATTATGGGAAGGATGAAAGAGGGGGGTTCTTGGAGAATAATAATCTTTATCAAGGGAGATTAGAAGCAATGTGCTGACCCTCGTGATATGCAAGTCACCTAAAGTGCGGACAGTGAAAATCTGTGGAGTGAAAACTACAAAGCCCCTATTAAACTCAACACAGATCGATAACAGTGAGTCTCGAAAATGGAGAATGCCCTAAAGGGATTATGACGTTTTTATGGGTTCAGCTAATTCATTCCCTTAATGACTTTACTTTGCTATGATCAACAACAAAGAATGGAAGTCTAGGAGATACTAAATGTTTTGATGGGCCTTCGTTAATCCAAATGGTGCTACTAGATGCAGTCATTTCCATTTATAATGTGAATAATGTATAAAAGAAGTTTTGTGCCGTGTCTGTGGTAGATGGCTGGTTCAAGCCGCCTCACCTGGCCCGAGTCAGAGACATTGGACTCTTGGGTTGGGTGAGGCTGCATCTCCATGGTGCATTGAATAATCAGGGTACACAGGAAACACCAGCCATCAACACACTAAAACATGTCAGGGGGTAACACCAGCTTTTCCTATAGCATTATGCTAACTTTCTAAGAAAATGGTTTAAACCATTTGCCGGTTACCTGTTTGTCGGAATAACTCAGAAAGGTAGGTGACGTGTGCCAGAGGTCAACTTTCCCAAAGCTAAAGTATTGTTCTAAATAAGCTCCTTCTACACTATTACTATTTATTTGACCCTTGTTTTCATTTATAAATTAAGCATCCACATGAACCTTAAAGTTCAAGTGTGTAGGATTAAGTGGCATCTAGCGGTGAGGTTATAGATTGCAACCTATTTAATACCCCAGACCCTTCCAATGACCTTGAAGAAGCTATGGTGGCCTGTACTTCAATAATTTATGTCATTGTCTATGAAATCAATTAGTAGTAAAGTGTCTAGTCATGAGCTTACTTGATAGATTTATAAATTGTATTTAGTTATTAAGTATGTAAAGCTGTAAGTCATAGCTTAAAGAAGATATTTAAAATGTTTCTCGGTTCTGAGCTACTTAAAGGTTGGGTATGGGATTTGCGAAATGCCAGCAGATTTTGAAAATACACAACTCAAATGGTCCTACCCCCTCTCCTTCAACGCTGACTCTGACTCCACCCATTCCAAGTACATGGACGCGCAATCATGCACGAGCGAACACAGATGTGCGAGAGCGAGTCATTTGCTAGTTAGCTAGCTCCAGTAGCTACCGCAGGATAACAACAAACAGAAGCTTGCTCTGGGTTACGAGGTTTGAGTACGTGCACGAAGGGGTCGCGAGCGGGGCGCGGGGGAGTGCAGTACGACCGTTTGATTGACGTACTTACTGTCCAATGCAACTCGGTGGCTCTGGAAATCATTGGTTGGAGTTTTTCGAGCCCTGCCCGTTCCACAGACGATTGACTTGTTTAATTTTCATGTCAGTACTTCTAACTTAGTGGCTGTAAGTGGGTTATGATAAGGATTTCAAGTAATTTTGCAAAAAATGCCAAAAAAGCGAATTCCATACCCAACCTTTAAGAAACATGGCGTTGCAACATGGCGGGCTCCGTTGCAGGGGAACCACTCCCTTATAGGATATAAGATCTCATTCTAAGGTAACCAAAACACAACAATTCTAATTTTCATGGTTTTATACACAATTAAAATATACTAATGAATATTTCTGCCAAGTTAGTTGAGCTAGATTCCCCTCAATTCTACACAGGGCGGACGGACTGCGGGGGAAAGTGAGGCAGTCCTGGGGGGGCCCAAGGCAGAGGGGGGGCCCATGGCAATAAAAAAAATGTTATCTACCCCCCCGCCCCCCCGTCAACAATTCAGCGCAGGGGGCTGGTAGGGGGAATTCGGGGGGGGGGGGGCCATCAGTACCTCTTGTATACAGGGCCCAGGATTTGGTGCAACGGCCCTGATTCTAAACACAGCACCTTTAAAACATATCAAATATTGAATGTCTTGAATTCTTTTGTTATTCTAACAACACAAACCCTGCAAAAAAACATTTAAATTTCTCTAAGGAAGAATCATAGAAGTTATAAGAAGCCATGGAGCCAAATTAGCTTGAATAAGAAAGGAAACCAGGGGGTCATTTATAAGCTTGTTAATTCAGCTTGAACAAACTATGTGACCAACTGGCATTCTTCACCCCAACTATTTATTCTACGTGAACCGTTCAGTTTACTGGCTGAACGCCACCTGAGCTACGTGACTATGTTTAACTATAACATTTGAAATTGTGGAGTTAAGTTCATTACGTTAATTAAAATAAAATGGCCCATTTCATGTACATCTGTCTTTACTTAAGTGCATTTAAGACTTGTAGCCATGAAATGAACTGCTCATTAAACAATAATAAAAGGTGCAAAGTTCAAAGTTAGAGATGCGGGTAACGTCCGACATGCAACAAGTAGTGTCCCCCCGTTTGAAATATTGGCCAGTATGTGTGCATGCAACAGCAGTAACTTGAAACATTCATGGTAGTACAAATAAATGCACAAGAAATTATCTAAACATACATGGATGTTGAAATTGTTTGAAAATTGTGAAATATGTCAAAAAATATTTTGAGTAATAAAATGGAAATTGGAATTATTGATTGAGATTGAGGAAGAGTAAATAACGTATGGACTGTCAAATCAGAGGCCTGGTTGTAACCAACTGCACAAACAATCACAATCATGGTTTCTATTTTTATTGGGGTGACACTATAGATCACATTTTTAACTACTGTTAAAAAAGTATACCTGAATCATAGATTTGGTTGGGGAATCTAAACTTAATAAAGATACAATATTATTTTAGAAACATATAGACGCTAACTGTAATACATTAGAAAGCCATTTAAAAAAACAGCATATCACATCCTATCTTGTGAAAAAATACTGCAAATGCCCAAAGGGAATTGATAAAGAAATGAATGGAGGATTGCGTGTCATTCTGCTCTTAACCAGAACAGATGGGCAGACAGAGCCACAACTTCCTCATGTATTTCTGAGTGCATGAGGGAGAAAGGCAGGCAGAGTAGACAGCCCACTGGCCAACTCTTGTAGGTTTGTGTCTGGGCATGTTTGGAATAAAGCACTCTGCAGCAGCAGCTCTGCTGTATATAGGGCTTTTATGGTACACTGGGAGAAGAATCTGCTCTTCAATAATGCAGAGCTGAGAATGGGCTGTTTCAGATCACGCACCTCTTAGCTCAGTGAGAACCACATGACCACATTCAGGAAAATTCCGTTGGCCCTCATGAACAAGCCAGTGATCTGTCCAGTGTTGTTTTTCGTTGTTGCCGACAACTAAGGCTGAAACCCAAGTATAGACGTGCTGATCTGTTGATGAGTGAAAAGCCCAAAGACCATTATTCTCTGGATGGTCAATGTTACATTTCAACTGAAGGCCTGATCTAAGAGCGGAGATGATGTGGAACCTGGTTTGGTTCGTATTCTTCATTGGGTTATAACGGTTGTGGCACCTCTGAGTATTGGCCTCAGGGCTACGGCTGCGGCAGTAGTAGGTGTGAACACAAAATCCTGTTTTAAACTCTTTAACACTGACTTAAATTTAGATAATGATCAAGAATGGAATGACAGTAGGTAATTGGTGGTTGACCAATGGACGAATCGATGAGGATAAAGCAAGGGTGTTTGGCAGTACGTTTGACATTACTGCGTTTGCTGTAGGTGCAGAGAACTAGTGATCGACCGATATATTGGCTGGCCGATATTTGTGTTTTTTACATGTATAGTATCGGCCGTTATTTTTTTATTTTTTTTGCCGTGATTTACAGTTCAATAAATGTTCATTTTTTTTAAAATGACACATTGTTACATTTGTTATCATCATTGTGTCATTTTTATGATGTAAATTGAGGGAGGCTTAGCCTGGAAATCCAGACCCACATCTAGAAAGCTGTAGGGGCCGGCAACGAGTAATGAAAATGGCCCAACTCGAGGGGCGGCACCAAGCATGCATTTGAAAATATCACTGGATGACACACATTGGATAACACTATGACCAATCAGAAGAATACAAGGGGTGACGTATCCAGACCAGTGGAGCTAACCAATAGATAAGACTTATGCCGTATGGTCCTGCCGACTTCTTAGTAAATGCTGTGTCCTGCTTGCTTGTCTCTTGTGTGCTCCTGTCCTGTGATGGTCATGTTAGTGTCTAAGTTAATTGTGCTGCATGTTTGTGCTTTATGCTGCTGTATGTGTTTGTGCTGCATGTTTATGCTTTAGGCTGCTGTATGTCTGTGCTGCATGTTTGTGCTTTATGCTACTATATATGTTTGTGCTGCATGTTTGTGTTCTATGCTGCTGAATGTGTTTTTATTGTAGGTGCGTTTGTCCTGCTCTAATCTACTGTTTTGTGCACTTTCCTTAAATGTTTAATGTACACTGTGTTTTATTGTCTGCTTATTTTATTGTTTGTTTGCCATAGTCTGTCAATTCATTCTTAGTTTTTTTTTTTTTTCATCTTTGTTTTTATGCTTTTTATTTCTGTAATTTTAGGTTGCCTTTTGAATAACTGGCAGGGGACAACAGATGAAAACTAGCCTCTTAGGCTAACTCTGGCTCACTTACATTTTGAATGTTGATTAGTGTGCAATGTCCCTGAACTAAACCAATAAAATAAAATAAAGTATCCGGTCGGTAAAACAGCAACGCTTTTGACCCTCCTATATTGATACATCGATGTGATTGATTAATGTTCTGGGCCAAAATAGAATTTTCTAAATTCTATCATATTCCCCTAATAATAAACAATTTGTACATTGAATATCCACAGGCAGCAAGCATATATTGTATAGCAAGCATATAGGCCTACAAATGATGAACACGTGCTAATCATCAGAATGAATTAATAATATTAAATCGACTGCTGCTACAATGTGAAGCACCAACCTAGGTGGTGCATGGCAGCCGTTAAAAAGCTGTCTGCACACTTACAGGAAAGAGGCGTTGAAAACATGACCCTGGAGTACAGAGTCAAAATCCTCTAGAGTCTGACTCGTAAAAGCTCTATTCAAAACACAACAAAAAAGGACAAAGAAGTGGAAGTCTATATCTTTACTAAAATCAAACAATTTTTATAAAATGCTTTAGTAATAATCCAGAACTCTAGCATACTGTACATATACAATGTCTTATACAATGGAAGGGCTACAAAGTGGATCTGGGGCTTGCAAGCCATTTGTAGCACAATGTGCAACCAGAGCGAAAGGCAGGACTGCCGCACCATGACTGCTTCCTGTATTATGAACAGCGGACAACTTAAGACATTTAAATGACAAAGTATCCACAGACCTCGTCTTGATGAAAAATACATTTGAACATTGCAATAAATCCCCCCCCCTCCCTCCCCCCACCCCCATTCAATAATGAGAATAACATAAAATTCCTCTTCACTGAACCGATGAAGTGTGACAGCGAAAGCAAATGGCAGACAGCTGAAGGCACCAGTGAGAGGACGCCGATGCTTTCGATGTGCTTGGCATTGCAGAGAAGTCTGCACTTACTAGAGTATGTAACCTAGCAAATGTACAATTAAACCTTTCAGAGCAGGCCTTCATTCAGCAAATAGAAACGCCACTGCAACTACTCTGAATTGTCATACAGGGATTCATTTAGATTGTATACATGAGCTCATATATTTGTGTGTATATATATATATATATATATATATATATATATATACACATACATACATACATACATACATACATACATACATACATACATACATACATACATACACACACAGACGTATGAGCACCATAACAATAAATACATACAATAAATGGTATAAAACCTCAAAACTATTATTTTATCTCTACAAATATTGTATTTGGAATGGAGTCATGGGTGCCATGCCCTTAGAAGCAACGTTAAAATATTTTGAGTTACCAGTGTTTTTCCCAATGCATGGGATGGATTTCAATTGATGTATTCAACCAACAAGTGCTGTGGTCCTGTATTGCTTTGCATTGAGGTTGCCATCCAGCTATTAATATAGAAAAATAAAAAAGGGTTGCACTTCAACATGTTGCACTGTATTTTTGTCTCTCTACAATGACATCGTATTTCTCACCGTTAGAAGCAAATACTCAATATTCCTCATATAACTTATTGAAAATGGATTAATTATAAACAACAATAACAAAAAAGGTCTGTCCAGTGGTATTTTCTGTGTGGCAGACGACATTAAGGTCACTCTAGTGAAACTGCGGTAACAGGTTTACATGTGCTGGTGGATCTGTGGCTGGGCGGACGCCAAGTTCATTCGGGATCGGAGGCTACTCCATGATGGCTCTGTAGATGACCGGCTCGATGTAGTCCCCCCGGTACCGGGAGTTAATCACTCTCTGGCGCTTTGACTCGCGGATGATGTCCTTATCCTCGAAGATGCCGTCGAAGCGCATGTCCGACGCCTTGGACTGGAGACAGAGCCAAAGTCCACAGGGATTAGAGATCAGTTTGAGAGGAATTAAGCCACCCTGACGGGCCATGCTCGATTGGACTGCTACTGTTTCCTAAAACTGGGCCCCCACTACATTCTCTTTAAGGCCAAGGGGGTCGTGGTAGAGTCTGACCCACTCAACGTTATGCGTGTGTAAGTGTAAGTGAAAGACGCTCATCTTTCTCTTGACAAACTTGCTTGGGGTCTTGAATCTAGACCATGGATCTGTCTTTTACCTCAAACAAGTTTGACTTTATCTAAACTCTAGATTATGTAGATGTTTGGGGTCAAGGACAGATATTTGAAGGGGAATTTTCACCAGCTAAAGAAAAGTTTGTATTCACAAGGAGGAGCAGGTGAAAGCTTAAAAGATGGAAAAAAAAAGTTGCCTTCTTTTACTTTTCTTCCCATGCATATAGCTCCACAAATAGAGCAAATTATATGTCGTCCACGATTTGTGTTCACTTTTTCATTGGGGAAAAACATTGTGGATGAACACACTCTCCGGAAAACTTGTCCGTAGGACGTCGGTCCAAGATTTGTGTTCCCCAAAGACAGCGATTATGTGCGTGCCCAGACAAGATTGGAAAATCGGCAAGTCAATCGTTAAATGTGTGCTGGTGCGTTGCTTTGCAATTGTTTGGATTGAAAATGTTTAGTATGGACACAGCTTAATGGGGAATCATCAAATCTGGACAGACTTATAACACAAAAAAACAACAATCACTGAACTCAAGTGTCACTAACCAGTCTAGACTTGACCCTCTTGGGCAGCTCCTCATCCAGGGAATAGACATCATCTCTCTTGGCCGTTAGTTGTGATCCGTCCTCAAACTCCACCTGAAGAGACACGACAGTGTTTTGTGTTGTTGCGTTACAGAACATGAATGATTTATAATTGGCAAACTCAGAACTTTTCTGCCAGATCAACTTAATTCTTACCAGGTACATCTGAGTCACATGAGTTGCAACAAATTTGGCCCCGTAGACGAGTCCGTCTGTCCAGCGCACCTGGACCACCTCCCCGGGCGGGGGGGGCCCCAGCTGGGCGCAGTCCCGACTCTGAGGGGTTGCACAAGAACTCAGTGAAGGAGGAGACACGGGCCCTTGTTTAATTCACTGACAAATAACAGGTCTGTGTTTAATAATACGGTGTGAGATCTCTTAATGTGGATAAACGATTCAGCAGATATTTACCAAGAACGCAAATATATTATTCAAGTCCCGTTTTAGGGTAGTGATATTATATCTGTAGCATATTTCTGCCTGTTCTTTTTAGCAATACTTCTGAAGAAAAATTAGTATTCATATTTCAAATATGAATATGATATATTATACACCTATAATATACATTTTAATCTCTAAGTAGACAATCAACAACACCAAAGCACCAACAAACCTACCACAATGTCCTCTGGGAAAAGGTTGTCGCTAAAGGAGCCGTCGTCGAAGTTGACTTCGTAGAAGGTCTCCTTGGACAGCTGCACCACGTCACACTGGTAGTAGCGGCCGTTTTTGTGTTTGCATATGACCTTCTGCCCCACCATCAGCTCCAGCATCGCTGCTTTGTTACGCTGGGAGGGGCATACCGTGAGATGAGCAACAACACATTCACTTTTTACACTTTCATGGGCTAGCATACCTTAAAAGAAGCAGATCTTTTACGGGACGGCCATGACCAAATCAATTATTTGCCGACAAACCCAAACCTGGAACATCAGAAGTAGCCTAAAAATAACAGCACCGAAAATAACAGTGTGTTTGAACACAAACTACAATTGTGTTGTTTGGTTCCTGGCATTCGTTTTGAATAAGCTGAACATGCTAATATTAAGTGTATTCCCTCACATGAACAGGAGCTAGGCTTCTGCAACTCTGCAGGTCTAGGGAAGTGGCTCAGGGAAAGTAAATGTCAACCCAGCAACCTCCCCTTGGACACACACTGATGATTCCGGAATCACACAACTCTGAATCTGGGTAAGACAGGCAAATGGCAATTTAATGACATCTTGGCGTATGCCTTGAAGGTGCGTTCCTTTGAGATGTGATGGGACATTGTGCGTTTTACCAGGTCAGGTGATGTGTTCTCAAACAAACACAATAAGATAGAGCTCAAAACCATCTAGCTTTTTGGGTACTGCAAAACTGTGGGTTGGTGCGCTACGTCGTGCAGAGCGGAGGTGAACGTATAAATCATTTGTACAACCTGGAAATGAGTCCCCTCTGTGACAAGGAACTGCGTGGACTTACTCGCACTGACTGAAGAAAACACGACAACCGCCCTGTTACTGCGGACGGGCTGGAAACGGGGGCTTACCTCTATCTGTGTGGGGCCTTTATGCCGGCAGCAGGTGACGTAGACCACGAAGGGCCACTCGTCGGGCTGCATCAGCACCCCGGCGGCCTGGGCGCAGGTGGGGTGGTAGGCGGTGGGACAGCGGCCGTGTGAGCACTGCACGCAGCAGCCAGACGCCTTCTTCATGCGCTTCTTGCAGTAGTAGCATTTCTGAACGACATGACCGACACAGGGTTAAAAGAGAAGGGGCAGGGGGGTGGGGAACGTAAGAAAAGGTTTATAGGTTGTGGTACCTAATATGAAATGTAAACATTGCATGTTCTAGCAAGCAGTAACGGATCACGAGATCAACAGAAAATATATGTGTTTAAAGAATTGTACAGACAGACAACTACAAAATGTTGTACTCAAGCACGTGGATGTTTTGAGGATGTCTCATTAGTTGTGTCTTCCATTTAATTGACTAACAGTTGGCTAGAAAATAATCGAACAACCACCTTTAATTATATACAGCTCATGCAGGAAAAACAACCAGCAAAGTCGAAAGTGTTCCGTTGTTCCCACTGTTTTATAACCGTCCCTTTTGTTCACGGATAAAACCACGGACAATATCCAACAAAAACCAAAGCAAATAAAGACATTATTTACAGGAACTCACAAGTTTAAATCTCTGCAACGGTATTCCGCTCAGGTCCACAGGACTTCTCTCAGTGATGTTGACAAAGCGTGCTTCGAGCACGGCCACTGCACACAACACGTGTACCCACCTGAAACACAAACAGGCCGCTGGTCAGATCTCTTAAGTAAGCTCAATGATAACTACCTTCACATTAAACACATGCTAGTGGAGGTGGTGTGGTTCCGCTCACTTGTTGTTGTTGGCTTTCTGGAGGGCCCCGCCCCTTAAAGAGCACAAACAGCAGTTCTAGAGGGACAGAATAAACACATTGAAGACAACATAAATACTCTTTTTGAAATTTGGGACTGGTATTTTCAAACAAATCGATAAAATATAAATTATAAATGCATAAATGAGGGCTGGCACGATATTGTTACATGTACACTTTGATGCGCATGAGTTAACTGAATTCCTATGTTAGCATCCTTTGCTGCAGAGCCCCAAAGGATTGTTATTCGAGACAGCAGCTGCTCTGGTCACAGAACCAAACCGTTTAGCCAGTTTGGGAACATTTCGGCTTTCAACCGATTTAAAAGGGAGAGCCATCTACTTGAGACGAGCCCACACAAAACCTGCACCAGAAATATCCCTTTGAAACAGGGAAATACAATCGAAATTCAGGTCTCAACTAGCTAACCATCATGCAGCAATCCAAGCACAACCAACCCCTGATCATACATCACTGCAACAGCTTATTTGCACAAACAACCAATGACATGTTCTGACCTCAGTCATGGCATTGGCCCTGCAGCGTGCACACTTCCAGTCCTTGCTCACATTGGCTGGATCTACGCCGTAGCAACCTGCAGCAAACAAACACAAGATGTACACCAAGAAATCATTATTGCTTTGATTTGAAAAGAAAACGCATGACTAATTTGTACTTCCTCTCAAATCCTCTCAAAATGGTTGCCACCAAGTAGAAAGTCAAGCATTATGGATAAAGGTTAAAGAAAATACATCTGAAATGACCTAGCATGAGTGATAAAATCATACATCAAGACATTTGCGAACTTTCCTCGGAAAAGGTGACATAGCATACAACTAGGGCTGCAACAACAAATCGATAAAATCGATAAAAATCGATTACTAAAAGCGTTGTCATCGAATTTGGTCATCGATTCGTTGAGTCGCGCGCGATTAATACATCACTCGTAGGCGCGGCACTGTTTACAGCCAGCCGCCGACAGGTTGTTTCATGGTTCTATGCACGCCCACAGCGAGCTTTAATGAGAGCGACCACAGCTTGTATTTTGGTCATATCTTAACATTGGGCCTATATAAAAGTATTGTACCTTCACTGTCTTTGGGTTAAAAAAAACTAGTATCCGTCTAGTGCAACCAAAAACTCTTTCAGCTGCTGTTGCTGCAGACGGTGTGCAGACGGGCTCGGAGTCGGAACCGCGTACATCAACAGTCATTCAAAGTAGCGGTAGTAATCACACAACTGGACGGTGTAGAAATTCCCGTCAGTTAAAAATAGTAATACAGTTTTTTTAATCCATGGTCAAATCGGCAGGATATAGAGCTAGTTAGCTTAAAAAAAGTAGCAAACAGTGTCAAATGTGATGTGTTTAGGTCGGCTCAGTAATATGATTGATGTGTTCAAATGCAACACAAAAAAATATATATATTAGATTTTGGCGAAAACTATTTTTCCCAGCAATATAAGATAGATAGTAAAGATGGTATTATGACCTGTTTAACGTCCCATCTTGAGCTATGGTCATCTTATCAGCAATTAAAGCAATAGTACAAGTTATATTTCAACAAAATAATAGAAAAGCATCAATAGTGGTATCAATAAAGACTTGGATCGTTAAGGAATCTCGAAAATGGTATCAATATCAATAAAAATTAACGATCTCATGTCATCTGAGAGAAATTAAGATGATTTAATTTATTTTTAATCATTAGTATTTACCATTAGTATTTTTTATTTAGTTAAAGATCTTATAGGTTAACCGGTTAACCATGGACATCCCTTATATACTGCATATATATAAATGTATATCATACATTCTATGTTTTTTTTGGTGATCCCAGTTATCATTAAGTTATGTTCAGTTTTTGAATAAAGATGCGGCAATTACAAATGTTTCTTTTTTTATCCGATCCATAGATGAATCGATAAAATAATCAACCGATTAATTGATTATTAAAATAATCGTTAGTTGCAGCCCTACATACAACCAACTTCAAGTTGTCCTTTTTTTAAATTTGCGCAATTTGCTTGTTGGTAATAAAGATTTAAACTGTTATTTTTTGTATTTAATGTTGTTAGGTATCACAAAACGGAATGCAATACGAAAAAGTAGGTACTATTTTAGCGGTTTGCTATCGTTTCTCATTTCCCCCAGACTGCTTTGCATGACGTCATGTTGGTGAGACACACAGACCAAAGCCGCATTGAGACCTTTGAGAGTAGAGACTAGTAAGAAAGTGTTCAGCTGATTATACAGGTACATAGATAAATACATAGATATATAGTTAGTATATGCTACACGTGAACCTCTTTAGATGGCGCTTCTTAAGATGGCAATATCCCATGATTGACATCTCAAACTCAATATTGTTTTCATCGCAAAATGTACGCTAATAACAACAAATAAGCCGCTAATAAAAACAAATAAATCCCGGCAAAAAGTATTATCTTGTTTATTTTTGGAGTGTTCACGGGTAGTATATACTAAAACATTTAATTAACAATTATTCGCCGAAGGCGAAGTGAATTCGCAACTATTTACTACGCCTTCGGCAAATAATTGTTGATTAGTAGCCTAGATAGATAGATAGCCTAGTCAAGTCTTTATGAATACCAAACGACACAAATCGTCGGGAATTCATTTAGGTGATTCGGCTCACACAGTATAATCTACAAGACCACGCAGAACAAGGGAGACAACAAGTCTGACTGGACATACACTAAAAACATCACATTAAAACTAGAAGCATGCATTGATCAATAGATAGAAAGATAATTAAATATGTTCTATTATTTGCCTTGCGGAGCCAGCCAATACTGTGCACGTATGCAAATTAGCCATGTGCGCCTAACACAAGGAAGACGTAGGGCCCTTTTTTAACGGTCTGAAACGCAAGTGAGAAGCGCCAAGCGCAAGTAACTTTGTGGGCGGTTTCACGGCGATGTCGCTAGTTTACCGGCGCAAAAAATTACTCTTGCGCCCGGCGCATATCTAAAAAGGGTTGGTCTGAAGTATCCTAATTACCCGTAGGTCTGGTTTGGGCGTAACGTGCAACAAAACAATGAGAGTGCCAGCTCCCATCCCCTTTAAGAGCCATGAGCGCATTTGAATCTGACGAGTTGATATTTTGACAGTGCGTCTGCAGTCTCCGATGAGACAGATGCACATGAATTTCAAACTGCAAATGGCTCAGTTTATGGCCAAATAATATGGCCTTATTCACACATGGAAACACCGTACACAACTTCAGACATACTGAGTCCTCAAATACATTTTGGCAAAGAAAACCTATATGATATAACATGATATGCAGTAACTGTGGTTCTATTTAATGATACGCAATACATTATAAACATCGTTTCTTATCAGTATTGTATGCATTATCGTTATCGACTTGTGTTCCTAATATGCATGTGTCCCCCTGTTAATATACATTGCCATGGACTGTATTATAATAATAATAATAATAATAATAATAATAATAATAATAATAATAATACATTTAATTTAAAGGGCGCCTTTCAAGTCACCCAAGGTCACCTTACAGAACATACAGTTATCATAAATCGTTTAAAAACAAGACATTGTGGAAAAATAATAATAATAAATAAATAAATAAATAAAACAAAAACAAGACAAAACAAACAATCAAGACGGTGATCAGTTAGACGTTGTTTGCGAGTTTGAACAGGTGAGTTTTGAGTTGTGACTTGAAGGTTGTAATGGTGTCTGACTGTTTTATGTGTGGGGGAGGGAGTTCCAGAGCCTGGGTGCTGAAGGGCGTTGCAGTAGTCTATGCGTGATGTGACAAATGAGTGAACTAGGATTTCAGTGCTGGATTGGGTCAGTGATGGGCGGAGTCTGGCGATGTTGCAGAGGTGGAAGAATGCAGTCCGGGTGATGTTGTGAATATGGGGTGCGAATGAGAGGGTGTTGTCCAGGATGACGCCGAGGCTCTTGACTTTGGAGGAGAAGGGTACTGGGAATCCATCGATGATTATGAGTGGAGCTGGGGTGTGTTGTGATTTGGAGAGGGTGGATTTGGAGCCGATGAGCAGGGCCTCGGTCTTGTTTCCATTGAGTTTCAGGAAGTTCCTGCTCAACCAGCTCCGGATCTCTTCCAGGCACGTGATGAGGGAGGTGGGGGGGATGGCAGCGGTGGGTTTGGTGGAGATGTAGACCTGTGTGTCGTCAGCGTAGCAGTGAAAATGGACCCCATGGTGACGGAGGAGTGTGCCCAGCGGGAGAAGGTAAGTGGTGAACAAGAGTGGACCCAAGACTGACCCCTAGGGGACTCCCAGTGAGACACCTGAACACCCAAACTTGTGGTTGCTTAGTTGAACAAATTGTTGACGGCCGGTGAGGTAGGATGTAAACCAGGAGAGTGCAGCACCAGTGATCCCAATGCCAGTCAGGCGGTCCAGGAGCAGAGGGTGGGAGATGGTGTCGAATGCTGCGCTAAGATCGAGGAGGATGATAATGGTGAGTAATCCAGAGTCGGCTGCACGGAGGAGGTCGTTGGTGATTTTGACTAGGGCTGTTTCAGTGCTGTGTTTTGGATGGAAGCCAGATTGGAACGGTTCGTGGAGATTGTTTGTGTCAAGGTGGGACTGTAGTTGTGCGGCAACCACCCTTTCAAGTGTTTTGGAGATGAAAGGGAGATTGGAGATGGGCCGGTAATGGTTAAGGTCAGTTGGGTCAGCACCAGGTTTTTTCAGGATGGGAGTGATGGCAGCCAGCTTGAGAGTGAGGGGTACGGTACCAGTAGTGAGGGAGGAGTTAATTATGTTGGTGATCATGGGGGAGATGGACGGTAGACATGCTTTGACAAGGGAGGTGGGAAGAGGATCGAGCTGACAGGTGGTGGTTTTGGCTTTGCGGATGAGTTCTGAAACGGTCTGTTCTGTTACTGGTGTGAAGTCAGAGAGGGAGCTGATGAGAGGTTGGCCAGAGGTGATCATCCAGGGTGGGGTGCGAGATGAGGCCAGTTGTTGGTGAATGGTGTTGATTTTAGAGCTGAAGTCCAGGAACACAGTGCATTGGGTGGTGGAAATGTCTGGAGGGAGGGTTTTAGGAGGCTGAAGTAAGTGGCTGACTGTTGAGAAGAGGACTCTGCTGTTGCCTGTACCAGTGTTGATGAGGTTGGAGTAGTATGAGGTTTTGGCAGTGGTGAGGGCATTCTTGTAGTGATGGAGGTGGTCCGTATACATTTGGCGGTGCACAGTGAGTTGAGTCTTATTGTGGAGTCGCTCCAGTCGACGACCAGTGGCTTTGAGCTGGCGCAGATGAGAAGTGAACCAGGGAGCAGTGTGGGTGAATGAGACTGAGCAGGTTTTCAGGGGGGCCAGGGTTGTGAGGGAAGAGGAGAGGCAGTTATTGTAGTGAGTCACCAGGTCAGTCAGGGAGGAAGCTGGGGGAGGGTTGGGGTAGGAGCTGATCAGGGTGGAGAGGTCTGTGGTGTTGATATGTTTGATGTTTCTGAAGGAGATGGTCTGTTGTTCCTTGGTTTTGTGTAGTTGGGTATGAATGTCGGGGAGATGGGGAAATCAATGACATCAAGATTAGTGGGAGTGATGTCAGTGCAGCAGATTAAATCCAGAATGTGACCTTTGTTATGGGTTGGGAGGGTGACATGTTGTGTGATGCCAAGACAGTCCAGAAGTGATGTGAAGTCATTAGCAAAAGTACAGGATGGGTTGTCAATGTGGATGTTGAAATCACCAAGGAGGACAGTGGGGGACATTGCACATACAGATGTAAGTAGTAGTGAAAACAGCAGAGGGTTCTGGTGGTCTGTAAATGGTGACAATGATAGTGGGTTTGGGGCCTGTGAGTTTTACAGCTACACATTCAAAGGAGGAGTGATGGGGGACTGTGACAGTGGTGACTTTGATGTTATCGCGGTGGAAGAGAGCGAGGCCACCCTCCCTCCCATTAACCCGGGGTTTACTAATAAAAGAAAAACCCGGTGGGACAGCCTCATTTAGATGGGAGAAGTCATTTGGGTGTTGCCAGGTCTCAGTGAGGCAGAGGATGTCTAGGCTCTGGTCAACAATAAAGTCATTTATCAAAAGGGCCTTATTACTGAGGGATCTGGTGTTCAGCAGACAGAGTTTCAGACAGGTGAGTGGAGTGTAGCAGGTTGCTTTGAGCAGAGGGGACAGTACACTGTGATTGACAGGACTGACCGTACGGGCTGTGCGAAGAGGGGGGCGGGGCCCAGTGGAACAGAAGGAGCGGTTGTTTTTGTTGCTGTTGTGAGTGTACTGAAAATTCCGTCCAGAGCCTCGTGGATGTATTTTGGTCGTTTGAGAATGTCATGGTGGGATGCAAGCTGAGGTGGGGGGGTCCTTGAGAAGATCCGGAGACGTAACATCTCCGTTACCGAGTAACGGAGCGGCAGAGATGCGCTCGTGACGTGAGAGTCAAACATAGCACATCCAGAGGTAAAAATCCACAGGCTGTGAAGTCGGCAGCGGCGTAAGCCAGCGGTAGATCCAGGCGATTATGGTGAAGCCACAGAGCCAGCACAGCGGAGGCAGAGGAGTGGAGCTTGCCGGTTGTAGCTACGCTGGAGATGGGGAAGCCAGTTGGACGGCGCCCGGGGGTTAGCAGCAGTCTAGCCGGCCAGCAGGTGAACACTGTCGGGTAGCGGTGTAGGAGGCAGGTGGCGTCCCCCGCGATTGACAGCAATCCGCAGACGCAGGTAAGGGTCCAGGAGAGCTGGCAGGGTGGCAGCGGACCGGTGTGTCACAGTTGGTCTGGCATCCACCAACTGTCAAACAGCCGGCAGCCAGCTAATCAATGGCCCAGCGCTGCAGGCAGGTCCCGGACAGCTGACAGCAGTGGCACGGACAGGTAGCATCCAGCTAGTCACCAGCTGGTTAGCTAGCGACCAGTTTCCAGGGGTAGAAAGGGAGAATTGTCGTCCGATCCGAGGTCCAGAAGGGCTTCAGACAGAAGGGGTTGAAAGCAGTGGTGGCTTCTCCATTGAGGAGAGGGAGGAATATCCTCCCTAACATTGTTGAGAATAAAAAATGTAGATTGCCCAGACTATTGTAATGAATTAATGCCCTTAAATATGACTACTTTATTGCCTTTGAATATATAATGTTTGTTTCCCTGGGTAAAGGGACATTAGCACCCCCTATCGCCTATTGACAATTACTTCAGGGAGGAACGTCCTCCCTCCGCCTCCGTTGACTCCCATTCATTTCCCCGAAAGTACTGGCGGCCGGTGGATAACATGGGTTTCAATGGGAGAGAGGAGGAAAATCCTCCTCTGAGTGGGTGGGACCTTAAGGGGTCTGATTCGCGCAAAAATCTATCCGTCTGCGCTATGAACCAATAATTAGGATCCCTGGACGTTGAGCAGTGTTGCCAGATTGGTCCGATTTCCCACCCAATCGGGCTACTTTTAACCATGTTAGGCTGGGACAATTATCTTTGGGCGGGAAATCTGCCCAATCTGGCAACGCTATCGATAACAAACCCGGTCTGCATTGCCACGGTGCTCAGTCGAGACGCAGTCACGCAGAGCAAGTGAAATCTGTGATAGCGAGATCCTAAATGAACAATGGAAACATTGGAAACGGAGGACATTGTCAACGTCTTATTACAAAAATCATTCCATTCATTCAGTTACAGTGCCAAGTTAGCGACCAAAGAAAGAGGTAGACCACTTCCCAAAATCAAAGTCACCAGAAGTAATGGCAACGTCAGTGTTGTGAGTGCTACATGGTTTGCTAGGTACGCATGGCTTACTGGTAGCATTACAAGCAATCAACTTTATTGCTGGCCTTGTTTGCTTATGAATAATAGCAAATCTCCAACGTGGGCTGTTCATGATTTCACTGATGTCGTCTTCGCAACGCAAACAGCAAGGAGGATTGACCTGATCTATAAATGAAGTCCCTCAATCTGAATAGTTAGGCTTACAGCCCATGTAAATAGTTTTGAAATAATGTTCTTGTTGTTCTTTTACTAGTTTGTTACTCTGACCGCTCTGTTTGATATTGTGGAAAGGGTGTTAGTGAATGATTCAGAGCATGATGCATTTTAAATTGTTTCTTAAAACAATTGTAACTGAAAATAAACATAGCTAAATAACTTCAGTCAGTGAGGGCAAAAATAGGCCCAATGATAGGCCCAGATTTTTTTATTTACTTTTTTCAAATCAATAGTATGCCTGATTTGACTAATATGCTTTGCAACCTTTCCTTCTCAAATTACGGTGTTGCCACTGGTGGCTTTGTATTAGGGATCGACCGATATATCGGTCGGCCGATATTATCGGCCGATATTCGCGTTTTTTACGTGTATCGGCATCGGCCGATACGCGGCAGATTTTCGCCGAATTTTTTTTTTTTTTTTACTTGTTCTACCTCACCTGTTTTTAATATTTGTTAAATATTGCTCATCTAATTTTTCTTACTTGTTTTACCTCACCTGTTTTTACTATTTGTTAAATATTGTTTTTTATATTGAAGTTCAATAAATGTTCCTTTTTTTAAATTGAGACTTGTAACATTTGTTATCAGTGTAATTTTTATGATTGAGGGAGCAAAAGCAGTATCGGCTCTAAATATCGGTATCGGCGTATTGGAGTATCGGCTAAGGCTGATGAAAAAATATCGGTATCGTATCGGCCCTAAAAAATCTGTATCGGTCGATCCCTACTTTGTATACATTTTATTCACATAACTCCCTCCCTGCTATTTTGTAGTTCACCAAAACACCCTGAAACAACTTGAGTCTCACATTCTTATGCCACCAATGCCATACACCAACAGTGCAAGCAGGCCAATGGCAACCAAGCGCGCAGTCCTTCCTCCCTCACTTTAAAAAGCACCAGCCGCCACTGGTTGAAAGTGAGCAAAAAGAAAACTAATAAAAAATTAAAAGACTAGTAAGATAAAGAAAAAGAAAATCGCGAAAAGATAATGTTCAGAATGATGTTCAGAGCGAGAAGCGGCAACCGGTGAGCAGCAGCGTTCAAAAGGCAACAGCGTCCACCAACTGTCAAGCAACTGTACGGCTCCATATATAAAACACGTAAAAATAAAGAAAACTGGAGTATTTACAAAAGCGAAAAGTGACTATATATAACTAGTAAACTTAGCTAAAGACCAAAACAATTATAATAATGTTCAATGCATTCGTGAGAAATATTAAAAATACTGAATAAAAACTAGCCATACAGAGCGGCGTTAGACTCGCCAGCGTCCCCGTTACTAGGCTCTATTATGCGTTACGTGTTTAGTTTGCGTGAGATGGACACACACACACGCGCCCGCATTCATTCATTCTCGCGGTAAAACAATGTTTTCTCACGATCAAATACTCATCAACCCTAAAAGTTATGGGCATGTACACGATGTCTGTGTCAAGAAAATATATGTTTGCTGTACGGTGTTTGCAGATGCATTGATTTAAAAGTCCAACTTATTACCGCTATCAGCTGTTCTTTCCCAAATAATTTACCAAGAATGTGTGGCTAGGTAGATGAGAGAAGCAAAGTGTATGCGCGAGGTGCACAAGTAACATTATGCATGCGCCCTTAAAATAGCATCTGAACAATGCGCCACTGACTTTAAACAAGGCATTTCCTGTTTTGTGGCGCAAGTGGTTTCTGAAACGTCAAAATAGCACCAGGGAACGTTTGCACCAGAACACGCCTCCTCCTTTCGCCGAGCCGCCCCTTGGGGCGCAAGATCATTCCCTAATTTACCGGCGCATGGCGCAGGAGGGAAAAGAACGCTCTGCGCCAGTTGCAAACTAGCAGCGACACATGCGCCAGTAATTAAGTCAATTGCGCCGGATGCAAGATAGGGCCGGTAATGTTGAGAAGTCACACTTAAAACGGAAAGCAAGCGAAAGCTAAACCAGACTGTATCAATCACATACTTTGGTTCCATTCTAACTTATGGTAAGAGGCTAGTCTTTAAATCTTTGCAGTGACTGAATGTTGATGATAAAACAGATTGTTTTGCATAAGATGAGTGTGTGCGACTGTTCTGTGTCCTTTCCGGCTTAGGCACACTGCATGGTTATGAAGGCCTTGTAGTTAGTTGTGGTCTTAGTGAAGCAGCCTAGCCTTGGAGTTGGATAAGTTGGAGTGATTTTGTGCGAGAGTGAGCACACCCGCCGTGGTGATGTTTGGCTTGTTGTGGGCCAGGGATGGGCAACTGGCGGCCCGCGGGCCGCATGCGGCCCGCACCCTCACTCACTGCGGCCCGCATCCTCACTCAGTCAGGCCCGCACATAATAAAAAAAAAAAAAAAAAGAATAATAATAATTGATCGAGTTGCAGAAAACTCGGTCAAGAAAGATGAGAAGAATTCATAGAATTCGAAGGCAAACCCATGCGTCTAGTTTGCTTAGAAGCGATATCAGTCATTAAAGATATCCACTTAAGTCGCCACTACAACTACTACAACTGCTTGTTGGGTTTGAGTTCATTGAGTTGTTGCACTTAATGTTGGGCCACTGTTTTTCAGTTTTTTGACTTCATTGAATGATGATGTATGTGAGCCCTTCGTAATGATAAAAATACTGAACATTCATGTGGCTGTTTGAGCATGGAAAACATGAAATGAATGCATGTTGGTTCAATTAACATACCGTACATAGGTTATGATTCTGGATGATTTTTTAGGTAGTGGCCATCCCCAAAATGCACCAGAATACAGGAAATCATATCTACCAAATTCAAAATTGAGTAGCTTCTCTCAGCTCACATTTAGTTAAAGTGTGCAGTCATGTGGCCCTCCGATGGTTATGATGAAAAATGTGGCCCTCTTTATCATGAAAGTTGCCCATCCCTGTTGTGGGCTGTCTGTCAGCATCTGCCGGGTTGGACGATGGGCTTTGTGTACGTGTTGTACATCTGTCTGGTCGTATTTGTGGTAGATTGATGGTTAAATAATGTCACACCACGATCGGTTAAACTTGCAGGCACTCATTTGCAAGTGCACTGATTGCGTGTCCGATAGGCTAAGTTAGCCCATAGCTAGCATTATGCCTTATATTTCTAGATCTTCTGACTAAGTTTACCTGTACTAATCTGAACGACATAATCGCTGTCACTAGATGAAAAGAAAACGTTGACTTTCACTCGGTGCTATTCACTACAGTAAAAATAAATAAAAGTGTAGTTATTGTATGCACCAGAGTTCACGTTGACCGGTAATTTTGCGGTCTTTGACCGGAAAAAAATGAGGAGGACCGAAAATTCCAAATGTCTCCGGTCAGAATGACCGATTGGAAATGAGGCCCCGTCCACGCGGATTCGAAACGTTCGAAAACTATCCGGTTTCGTTTTATGCGGAATATTCAAGGCGCTGGTTCTCCACAGAAAAAAGCACGCATGCTGTATGCGCGCATCAACCCTGCGCACATACAGCATGCGCGCTTTATACGAACATTCAGTCACGAGGAGATTCAACCTTTTAAATTGAGCCGAAATACTTTTGAATGTGTTAATTTGAATTGTGTTTAAATATGCTACAGTGGTCATTTGTTTAGCCAATTCATGTAAAACAATGAGGGTTTTGATTGTAGCGTAGCCTGTGTGATAAAATAAATAAGTTGTTACATTTCGTGCACACGCTCAAATTGATCGCTATAGACTACCGTAGGTTTATGAACTAAACGGCGGCAATCTAGCGAAAGCCGGCGGCAAGCTTTGCGGAGTACCGGTATCTAATAAACATGGCGAATCAAAATATGATCACCCACTTCTTCAAACCAAGTAGCAGCAGCAGTCAGTGCAATGATCACATTTCGGCTGCCAACCTAAAACAGCTACAAATGGCCATGAAAGGCCAATGTGAGATGGCCACCGACTCCTCCAAATAAAAGTTGTGCTCGCAGATGAAAGTTGTGTTTCACATGGCCAAACACGACATCCCGGGTCATCAGTATGTGGGGATGACAGAACTTCTGAGAGCAGTTCAGGCCCCGGATTTCACCACATCTGAGGGGCTTTACCGGCACAGCGAATCCAACTTTGACATGGAAATGGCTCTCGAGGATTTGGTGTTGAAGGGATTGGATGAGAAAATACGAGCCAGTGATTACATCGGGATCATAATTGACGAGACCGTCAACATAACGGTTGACAAAAAGTTGATCCTGTATGTAAAATTGCAAGTGAGTGGAAGAGTGGAGACGTGCATTGTGGGAAACTACGACGTACACTCCGGGACGGCACAGTGTATTTTCGATAAAGTAGCGGAGATTCTCCGCGGCAGGAATGTGGAGCTGTCCCGCGTAATCGGACTGGGCTCGGTTGGAGCCAGCGTAATGATGGGGAGGCATGCTGGAGTTGGCGCTCTCCTGAAAAAAGAGAGTGTTGCCCATCGTACTGCGCTGGCCGCGATAGATGCCGCTAAAGCTGTGGACCGAGTAGGAGCCTACAAGCGCACAATTTCCGCTGTGTACTCTTTCTACAAACACTAAGCTAGCAGGACCAATCGCCTCCGTCAACTAACAGCAACTCTGAGCGAAGAGGACATGACGAGTCTGAAGCAGCCATGCGCTGTCCGCTGGTTGTCATTGCATAGGGCAGTGGAGAGTATTAAAAACGAACTGGCCTGCTTCGGTGATGGAGCTAAATTAAGAAGCTGTGGGAGGAAATGCCCAAGCCCAAGGCCTCCTGGGACAAATCCAGCCATACAGCTTCATCGCCTTGACGCACACACTGGCTGATGTTCTCCCCGTGATGACCAAACTGAATTTGGTTTTCCAGAAAGAGGATGTGAATCTGGCCACAATCCGACCAATGGTTCAAGCATCCGTCTCGGCCCTCACACATCTACGAGATGCACCCGGTCCAGAAGAACAGAGGTACCAAACGGACTCCCAAGAAGGCATGTACAAAGGCATTCAAGTGACCCATGCAGGCGACCGGTCCGTTCAAGCCTTCAAAAATGCCCGAACAAGATACATTCAACACCTGATCGATGCTTTACACGCCCGTTTCCCTGACGATTCCCTGGATCTGCTTAACTGCTTCAACGTCCTTCTTAATCCCTCCCGATACCCACAGACAGCTGGTAAGTAGGCTAGCCTATTTGATTACGTATGATGTAAAACATATAGCCTAAGTTAAATAGAATATTATTTTTAAATGACCAATGCTCGCATATTCTGGTCAATAATAGTAATAGGACCAATAGGCATAGGCCTACTACTAATAATACAGGCCTAACAATAGCCTAATAAGAGCCATAATGCAAACTATAAGGGCACTCGAGAGCTATAGGCCTACTTCCGCTAAATGCTAGTCTGATACGCAAATGTTGTGAGTTTAATGGGTTCTTTAGGCCATGCTGTAACCGTCAAAATTGTGGTAAAAATCGTCCGTGTTGCCATAATAGGCTGCTGACAGACAATAATGAAAAGCGAGACAGTAGGCTAATGTAGGCCTAACAAAACTGATTTGTACAGTGTTACATGAACGTTGGAGACACAGAGGAATAACCAAGGAATAATTAGTTGTTTGTTGGCTAAAAATAAAAAGCACAGACTGATTGTCCCTCCGTTCCCTCAGCACTTCGGGAGTATGCAGAACCAGCCATCCAAACCATGCTGGGTCATTTTGGCCAAGAAATTGCAAGCGAGGACGATTCGACCACAGCCACCACATTCATCGATGCCGCAAGCGCGAAGCGAGATGCCATCCCAATGATGACAGCCCTCCGCAGTTACGGGGGCTTGCATTTTTCATCGGCCTGCGAGTTGCTCATAAGAGATTACGCGGAAATCTTCCCAGAGTGGGTCAAACTGGCAAAGGTAGCCTGTGTTATCCCCGTCTCCAGTGTGCCAGCGGAGAGAGGCTTCTCCCTGCAGAACCGCATAAAGACTGCTCAGCGGAGCCGCCTTGGGGAAGGAAGAGTCACAAGGCTTATGCGCATTGCAAGCAGCAGAGACACACTAGATACATTTGACTTTAATTCAGCAGCGGCACGCTTCACAGCTGCCAAATATCGAAAGAAGTAAAATATCGTTTTTATTTATTTTATGCTGTAGGCCTAGTTCAAGTCGCGGCCGGCAATTCACTGTTTCTTATCCACTTTAAAATAATCCCGTCTCTTGTTACACTGTAGCGTAATTATTTTCATTACAGTCTGCATTTTATGTTATGCGCCAGTTTGTTTTACTGTAGGTAGCCTACTTTGTATTGTTTTAGGCTATTATTATTTATGCCTTGCCTTGCATTATAGACCTAAATAATTTTTGTTCGTCTGCACTTTAAAATGCAATGTTTAATTGTTCTGTCACCTGCCAACCTTTTAATTAAAAACACCAGGCTATGAATCGACATGCCTTGATGATATTATTCTTTATATAGCCTGCCTATAATTTTTTTTAAGTGCAATAAACACAGACATTATATCCGACCAATTCTTTTCCAATTTGACCGGTAAAATGAAACCTTCCCGGTCATATGACCGGCACCAATTTCTTCTAGCGGAAACACTGGTATGCACTGCTGTTCATTGACTAGCTCCAGCGCTCGTTGCTGCGTTGCTAAATGATAGCAACTCTCCACTCATTCTCCACTGACCATGCATTTAATTGGCTTTGACCGCCAACAGTTCTTGGCAATTCCTCATTCGCCCTCTCACGTCTGACAGGTTCGAAATTATATGGCTGTGGGCCATCATACATGTTATTTGTGGTTCTTGCCACCTCTTAAGACGCCATAGTTCTAGTACTAGGCTGAGGCTACCTTCCACCACGTCTTCCCAACGTGACGTCATCGCCGAATGGCTTTAGAAAACATTTGTTACTGCCAAAAACGCCAGTTTGAGACATTTTATAAATTATACACATATTTTGAGTGCTTTATGTACCCATTAATCAAACTTCCGGTTAACCTGCACGTCGGCCTTTAAGGAGTTATGTTCAGATATATAATACCATAAGATTGCAATTGTGTGTGTGTGTCCGTGCAAGCGAAAATATTTTGTACTCTAACCTGTTTAATACAACGTGATGTGTACCTGCCCTGGTCCCACGGATGGAGATGAGCAAGACGTTCTAATCCGCTCCAATCATCTCTTCCTATGGAGACACATGCCTGTTTCGTATGTTTGCCCTGACCCTGAACCAAACCAAACTACGACCTGTGCGATGGAAAACCCCCATCCAACAAGGAGTGTGTTCTGCTGCACTGACTTGTGTGAACGCGGACGCTGCACTGGGAGCAGCTGATGAGCAGGCTGGTCCCGTCGTCGTGGAGATGGGGCGTGGGTGTCTGCTCCTCCGACTCGGCGTCCTCCTCGGTGATGGTGGTGAAGCATGCCTCGGGGATCAGCGGCTTGGTGCGCATGCGGCCGCCGGACGCCATGACGGGGCTCTCTCCGCCGCTGGCACACTCCGTCTGGAGAGGAGAAGAAGGAGGAATGAAGGTTTCCCCCCAGGCTGTTAAAGAACACCAATCTTTAGTTCTTTCAGCAGGCTTGCCCTTTGATACTGTGGATACATTTAATTTGTTTTACACAAAAAAACAATGATGGTATCGTGACCTCGATTTTAAGCATTGGCAACTGTTGTTTCACACATTGCGCATGTGCCAGAAACCTATGAGCAATACAGGTTTACAGGTCAACAGAGCTTAACTTCCTCATTAGGTGTTGTTTTATTTGCCGTTCAAGAAGTAGCTGGGCTATGAGCAGCATAGCCCAGCGCTTGCTGCTCATGTTCCTTTGGGTTTGACATCAAGTTGTATCGCCCCCTACTTGCCTAGCATGGTTAGGGCGGTGTTTTTGGGTTCTCTTGTGGACAGAGATAGTTGCAATGACACCATTAGTGAGGAAAGGAAAATACATTTTCAGAAATTTGTGGACGAGGCCTTAGTCTCCGTGACCTGCTACAATACAGGATTAAACCCGTTATAACCTGCATTTGTCCCACCATGTCGCCTCTTTGATTACACTGTATGGTGCTTGACTCACTAGAGTTTTAGTATATTAAAATGTATTAAATCCTTAATAAAACGTAAATAGTAGCATAGCCTAGGGCCCTAGGCCAATCAAAACTTGGCCATACATCTCACATGACAAACCGTGGCCATTTCAAAGCACAGCATGTCTCCCCATTATGAAAAATAATTTAACGATTAATTACTAAAGCTTGACCAAAACAACATTACTACCAATAAAATTCCTGTGCTCCTATACTTTCGTAATGGAGGTGTGCTTGCAATGTGACATAAATATGTATGCGCCCCTGTGCATCCCATGTTGGAGGGCTCACCCGCTGGTAGGTCCTGAACAGTGTACAGACGGAGCAGTAGGGGGGCTGCAGGCCCATGCGGCGGTTGTACTCCCTCTCCTTCTTCATGTTGGGAGGTCTGTTCTGCCACAGCTGAGCCAAGGGTTTGGTCCAGCTCTCCCCCACATCGTGGCTTTCGTCCTCTAGAGGCATGTCCTCGGCCACCTCTGGAATCCATCATTCAGAATAAAACAGATAAGCACAGGGATGTTCACGTTTCAAAGAGGTACGGGTCAAATCTGCACTACATAACTTTTCGACAGCGGCTATTTTGCACTTTGAGTCTGCCTTGTGTATGAAAAGTGCTATATAAATAAAGTTGCCTTGCCTTGCCTTGCCTTGCCTATTTACTCCATAACAAAATGTCGACATAACTAGAACGTTTCTCAAGAATAAAACAGCTATCCACGAGTCTGTTTTTCTCTGTTAATTGTCTTATTCTATTCTCATTTTATATTGTGTCCGGTTATTCCATACCCTCATCACTGATGCCATCTTTGATCAGTGGATGGTGTCTTGGCAGCTTTCCAAGGTGGCTTTCATACTCTTCATCTGTGGCCATCTCATCTGCATCCTGCAGGAGAACATGTCGTCAGTGTGAGTGTGGTGAACCATGATCGAGATCGAGAGAGAGAGATTCAGAATCTAATATAGCTAGATGCTACTAAGGTTAAGTTCTAATAGGGTCAATCAAGCTAGGGTTTAGTTTGGTTAATAATACGTTTTGAGCAAAAGCGTCTAGAAAGGAGAGGTTTATGTGTTATCCTCTAGTATCCATACCACACAGACTTCTTAACCTTCTAGCGTGCATCAAAATCAACTGCTGCCCAGACGGAGGACAACACATCAACACCATGGCCTTATACTACAATACGTATTCAGTTGGTTGCATCTCTGCAACCTCACCACTAGATGCCACTGTATTCTACATACACCTTTAAGTTATTTGTGTTTTGTTTGATTTAGGTTTTTGACATTTGTTTGCTTATTTACTCCCAATTTTTTTCACAATTCTCAATTTCATGCACATCACCCCCCTTTATGTGTTAATACAATGCAGTCAAAGGAAGAAGAATCCTCATGGTTGATAGATGACACAAACAACTGACTTGGAGAGAGAAAGGTAGATTAAGTGGCTTGGTTAATTAATAATTAAAATGTGTTATTTTCCTACTCAGGGAAGTGGTGCCTCATTAGAGTAGTAAAACAATCAAAGTTAAATTTAGATCAGTATAATCCACTTAACCACTTAGTTTGCTCCTTGCAATATAAAAAGAGAACAAACTGCAGTTTTTAATCCGCATTTATGTACAAATAATAGCGAGGATGGTTTATCATAAATCAGCATTTGTAGCACACAAAGCAAAGTATTGACGCTTTAGCTGCTCACCCCTTTATCCTGTGCATCCGTCTCTGTGTCTGTGCTGTAGTTCATGCCTTCCTCCTTCTCCCTGACCTGGACCTCGTCATCCCCGTAGTCCCCCTTGGCGTAGCTGTGGACATGGAGGACATCGGCTGGACTCAGGGCCATCTGAAAGAGCCTGGGAGCCGGGCTGGAGCTGCCTGCTAGCTGGGGCTCCTCGTCCAGCGTCTCAGACTTCAGGGCCAGGGTGAGCGCACCGGCCTCATGGTGGTTTTCTGGGGATTCGTCCGTGTCTAGGGTGCCGTTGTTGCTGTAGTTTTTCCCAGGACTTCTTCTTCTGGCTGATTTTTTGGCATGGGCTTTAGACTGCGCTTTGGGCTTGGATTTGACGCCTTTGTCCTTGGGCCCCTGGATGTCTGCGGGAGGAGAACAGGGATGATGTATAGTTAGATTAGCCTCAATATTCACAAGCATGTTTTCGGCTCATAAACACATTTCCAATAGCAGCACACAAAAGGTATTTCTATTTTATTAAATAAACTCAGATATAAAATCAATATTTACCAACAAATACTTAAATGGTTTTTTTCCCGTTTTCCCATACATCAAGAGGACCAATATGAACCATATATTTTAGACCTACCCTCTAAAGATGAGATAACACACAAAAAAGTGGCATCATTCATTTATACATTTAAAGGATATGTTTGGTAATTTTCATTCCATAAATAATAACAAAATATGCCCCCCGATTAGACAAATATAAATGTGCATTGTGCAGTACCTTTATCTGGTTCCTCCTCCTTGTATGCTTTGACCGCGGCAACCTCATCCTCTCTCTTGTCGTCTTCCATCGGTGGCGAGCTGCCATCCTCAGCCACTACCAAGTCCACATAGAAACGCTTTGTCCCCTGCTTGGCACTGAAGCAAAAAATAAATTATTGCCATCATATTCATGTGTTTGTACAGAGAGAACATACAGTACGTATTAGGGCTGGGTAAAAATATCGATTCATCAATGCACTGCAATTTATGTGCTCTAGATTCTGAATTTTTTTAAATCGATTATTTCCATTAAAAACAAGCATACTCAGTCATTGTAATCTAGAAGCAAGAATGCCTAAATGTACATGCCATTTTACATTTGTCCATGTTACGATTATTACTTTTATGCTGCAAGTTTAGCTCAGGAACACTGCTATACTATGGTGTATTCCCTTTTTGCTAGTTAAAGCACAATGAAATGGTTAATTCATTATGAAATGGTTAATTCTAAATAATATTTAGGTATTTTTGTCATCTGCAGGTATTATTGAATCGATATCGAAGCAATTGGATCAATATCGAAATCTAATCGAATGAAGACCTAAAGAATCAAATTGAATTGAATTGTGAGGTACCTGGCAATACCAAACCCTAGTACATATGTACCTACATGTCTTTCGACCAAAACTCATGCATTGAAAGGAATTTAATGGTTATTGTCCTCCTTGGGTATAAGCTATGCAAGTGAAAACCACAAGAAACAGAAATCCAGACATCACAGACCTGAATAGATACACAACACATGGGATCTATATCTAAAAAAAACAACTTAACTGGAAATGAAAGGCATGAAATTGCAATTCCATTAAAATAACTTAATGTTTCAGACATAAATGAAATCGCTACTTAAAAAAAGTGCTATGGCATGTTAACACACAACTTGAGGAACAAAACATTACATTGGATGGTAAATGGACTGCATATATATATATATATATATATATATATATATATATATATATATATATATATATATATATATATATATATATATATATATATATATTAGAGCTGTCAGTTAAACGCGTTATTAACGGCGTTAACGCAAACCAAATTTAACGGCGTTAAATTTTTTATCGCGCGATTAACGCAATTATTTTATAAAAAAAAAAAAAAAAATGTTTTTTTTTTTCCTTTGGCTCAAAACAAAGAAGCAGTAGCCTGACTGCTATGTTCAAATGACATTTGTTCAAAGCAGTCGTTTAATTGCACTATAGGCTCTTTTTTTGTATCGTCCTGTTTTGATCAGTGTATATGCCAATGTTGTTATCAATAAAAAATCATTTGCACAAGGCAAGCCGATGCACTTCACCATGTTGATAAGAGATTTAAAATGAGAAGAATTATGGGACAAAAAAATCAAGGGATATTTAGCACAGAAAAAGAATTTGCGATTAATCGCGATTAATTAGAGTTAACTATGACATTAATGCGATTAATCACGATTAAATATTTTAATCGCTTGACAGCTCTAATATATATACACACACACACACACACACACACACACACACACACTTCTTTTCTTTTTCTTTTGCCGGTGGCCAATCAAAACGCTTAACAATTATTGCCTTACATTCACCCAACCACACACACATTCATACAATGACAGCGGTTTCAACAATGCAGGGCGACAACCAGCTCGTCTGGAGCAGTTAGGGTTAGGTGTCTTGCTCAGGGACACCTCGACACTCGCTAGAGGGAGCCAGGGATCGAACTAGCAACCTTCCGGTTGCCAGTCAACGTGCTCAACCTCCAGAGTGACTGCCGCCTATATGAAGTGGCTCTGATGCCATGCAAATGCCTCCCTTCTGTGAGCATGAAAACCAACCTTTTGTCCTCTTGGATGGTGCTTGTAGCTTCTTGAAGGTCACTCGCGTTGGGGTCTAGCAGCTGGAGGGTCTCATGTCCCGGGATGAACTCTGCTGCTTCGGGTGTTGGTTTGGAGTGATCGATCGGCGCGTTGTCCTTTCCGGCCAACCACTGCGCGTAGCGCTCCGGTTGATACTTGCGCACGAAGACATCCATTGATATCTTCACCATGTCTTGACTACAGGAGCACTGAAAGGTAAATTAAAAAACAATGGAATTTACTTTCATTATTCAATTCGTAATGCTTGATTCTTTTCTAGGCTAGTTGATAAAAATAGCACAGATGCATTGCAAGTCTAACTGTGTCCATGTGTGTGAATCCTTGGTAGCCATTCTTGAAAAAAAAGTCATGGGTGGCAGAGGCCCTTGTAACTTGTGTTATTCTACTATCAACCTTGCAAATAACTAGAAAGGTTGATGAAGAAGCCTTGATGCTGTACACGTTTAAATCTGTTTCATTCATTATATTCCTTATCTTGCCTATTCAAAATTGAGTTATTTGGGGTACCTGAGGTAACCTGTGGAAAGTCTAGCTAGTTTAGTGCCAGCCTGTTCCTTTGATTGTTGACCTATATAAATTATTATGAGGCATCAAGTTGACATTAGTCTGCTATTATTGAAAAAGTACAATCATACTGATGAATGAGACTATGTATATCTGAATTCTGAATATTCAGTGTGGCTGGTTGCAATCAACCCCTGAGTAAAGTTGTGGTGGGACTTAGTGTGAAGCGAACAGTACCAGGGTTGCTTGTTTGCCGTAATCAATCCACCGCTGCGTGGCAAAGTTGGTTGACTCTGCACAGTTGAACCCATGATTGAAACCAGCGTGATAAGCAAACGGAAAGGTCACGATAAACTGCCCGGCCTCTTGCGTAACCTAAACATCAAGCATGGACCATTTAAATACAAATAATACAAAAATGAATGTCAATTAATATAAATGTTGAACATCTGTTCATAATAGATGACAAGCTCACCTTCTCAAAAGGTATGCCATACTTTTTCAGGATTGATGGTGAGATAAGAGTCATTTTGTGTCGCAAAAAAGCTTCGCAGCTCTGAGCACTTCCTGGAAAGAATCCTGTAAAAAAGCAAAAAAAATTATCAATATTTTTGCATCTTATTTTTTCTTTTCATGACCATCAGTTTCCATAAAGTGGCCGGTGATTCACATTTACATTTACATTTTGGGCATTTAGTAGACGCTTTAATCCAAAGTGATGACAAATATAACAAAACAAAAATTGACCATGTAGACTATGACCCAATTATTAAACCAAATTGACTCATCGTCGTAAAAGTAACCTTGGTAACTGAAATAATTAATGAAAGTATTTTATATACAAACCCTTTGCAAGCCGCTCTAGACGTTTGCCATGTTCTGGAGGGACAACATACCTGTGCACGGTAAAGACCCACAGATATTTCAGAAATACATCCACATTCTCGAACACTATTTTAAACACAGTCAATTGTCAATAGATAGTAAAAACGTTGGCAACTGAACAAGATTGACAAGTAAATCTCAAGAATTAACCTAAATCGAAGACCTATGAGCATTCCTAACCAATAAGCTATACACCAACACACATGCAGGTTGGGTGATCAATCAAATAAAATGTTTAAGTGGTGGTAATGACAGCTATGCACAAATCGGAGGGGAAGGTTAAACGGAGACCTTACCAAGATTTGGGCTCTCCAAAATGGAGATAGTTTATGCTGTAGAGATCCATGTCCTCTGTGTGCCAGGCAAATGTACTCTTCCACATCCCAAAGTATAGGTATGGTGTATTGACTCCCTTGATCTTGATACCACTCTCATGTTCGACTGTGTCTAGGATTGTGTTCAAATGGCCAATGTTCCACTCACTTACATCCTTAGTAGGAAAGGATGGTGAAGGAAAGAAAAGGTGATTGGCTGGGTTAGCAATGCATGTGTGAGATAACCAAGTTCCAACCAGGTACTTTTACTATGTACACTACCAAAGAAGGATACTACAAACGTAAATTAAGGGGTAGGCAGAATATTTGTAGGTAGCCCATCTTATGTTTTTCTTGCCATCTTTTTTATTGAATGACATTTATAAGAAAATTACCATAACCTTGTTCCAACTATGTCGTGTGTCAACTTCATTGTTATTTAAAATGCCAACATCATTAACAAGATACAAATGCTTATCAGGCATCATGAAATGCCATACAAGACTTCAACAATACATTCCACCATATAAATAATTTGTTTACATACAAGGTCGTACAGTGTCCCAGATACATCAGCTCCATAGAGTGGGGGATTAAAAGTCAGATTCTTCCAGAACTTCCTCTCCAGTTCCTCAAAGTCAACATACCGAGGATTACAAAACCTAGAGGGAAAGACAATGTTCGAGTTTTTATCCTAAAACAAACACAACGCCTCTAGGAAGAAGATAACAGTTAGAGTACACCATCCATAGGAAGACAACTGTAACTGCCCTTACGAATAGACTGATGAAGAGTGATCTTGGCCGATTTTTACTCCAGAAGCATGTCTCGCCAAAATAACCAGCGAGGGTGCAGAGTTCAGAAAATGACATCTCCCTTAAACCTTGAATAGATAGATAGACTTGCTTCCAGACCATGCAAAGCGCTTTCACTCTGCCGAATGTGCCAACTTTGGGAACCTCAAATATAAAAATGTGACCTGTTCAAGGTCAACCTTCTTCCCATGGCTGCATTTAGAGCTTCAAAACATCCACATGGTGAGGTCTTGAAAAGCATAATGAATGCAAGACCCAAATTCACAATGCAGGCATATTATCTATTGTTAACACCGTAATAATGCTGCATGGCTTACTTGTCTAGATTGGAAGTTTTGCGAAACTCTCGGACCGTCATGGGCTTTTTCTGGATGTTGTACTGTGTGAAGAGACCCGACTGTCCTGTCACAACCTGCTGAATGGGGGCAGGGATCACCAAATCATCGATGTCATCATAACTCCGCCTTGGCTTCCAATCTTTCGGTGGGATAACCTGAGAATGAAGAAAATGTCGTGCTCTCATTCACTTTATTACAAAAAAAACAAATAAACCTTCTGCAATATTTAACAACTGGGTAATATACTTTGTGGAATCAGTATATTGTTTGCATGATTAATTACATAAATATGAGTCTTTAAATACTACCTGGATAGTCCTACCCATCTATTACACCCCGTTACCTCAAGAGTATCCACAGCCAATAACACTGCACACAATTCATATGCATAAGGCTTATATGACAACAGTTTATCTTGTTGTATATATGGAGTGAAAATCTACAATTGTAAAAAATCTAAATGATACCTAGTAAGAATAAAATATTGGAAAAAATGGAAAAAAAAAAATCCATAGCGATTTCATACTAATGCGCTAATGTCCTGTTGTGCTTTCAACAGTTCATGTATGAATTACTGCGCCGTAATAATTAATATATTGATTGATAAAATCATCTTGTTCTAAACAAAATAAATAATACTTACTCTTGCCATGCCAGCTTTGTGTGCCCCTTGAGACTCCATATAGGCAATGTACCGGCTAAAGTATTTAAATTCCTCCTTCGAGGGGCTAAAGGTCATTATCCCGCTGCCATCTGTCTGAGCTGGGTCCGTGGTCATCTTGGGTGACTTTAGCATGCACAAGGAGGAAACTCTTTAATAAATATACACATATTTATATAATTAAAATAAGAGAGAAAGTAATGCAATTATACGGAATTATACTCAAAAACTTCCATGGCAGTAACTTGGTATTGATGAATCGGGTTTACTGACAGTTTCATTACCCCCCCCCCCCCCCCCCTTTAAGATCAGGATTCATTAAAAGATCCACACAGAGGGCAACACCAAGCGAAGGCTAGTCCTATGTTGGTAGTAAGGGGTTCATTAGTTAACTTTTAACAGACTACCAAGTAAGATCTATTAACTGCACTTCAGCAAAATCATTAGCCGTATGATAACGTAGTTACCATTAATAGCAAAATGATGAGTACATTATGTTGACTGAACGCAATCTTTTAAAAGTAAGCTCCAGAGACAACACTGTACTATGATAAATAAAGCGAGCTAGGTAGCTAACATGCTAGTACTGGTTGACATGTCCTGCCGGGGCTAACGCAGTGTAGCAAACCACCAATATGTGGCGAGAGTTACATTAAACAGTGACTAAACTAAATAGAAGTAGGATCTCTATGTATTAGATCAACTGTTGTAGCAAAAACTAACAGTAAGAACGGCCAGGAATCGGAGAGGCTTGAGCTACCCAACATTGGGAAGCTACAGCAAACATGCCTTGTTGCATATCGCCCACACTTATTACTCGCAAACTTAGATCTAGCCTAGTAGTGCCAATACATAAGAACATATCCGTTCTAAAATGAGACTTACCTATATATACGAGCATGAATAGTATTGGTTTCTAGTTAAAGCTAGTATCATGTAAATATAAAAAATCAGTCTGGGTAAAAAAGATAGTCCTCCATTATTCAGTGTCGTACGCATGCCCAGTGTGTGTTTGTTTACACCGAGAGTGGAGAGGGCGGGCCTTACGCCACGTATAAGCCAATTACGGCGCGTTCTTCTTGACAGACCGAGCCTCTTCAATATATTATGATAATAACGTAAAGGAAAAAGCTCATAAGTTATAATACAATTAATTACTGTATTATTAATTTGCATGACCAAACATCTACAGAGTCGTTTCTTAAGTATTTTATTTTGTATTATTATTATTATTTTCCAGGCTTACTCTGATTGTTAAAGGAGACATATTATGGTGTTTTCCCAACAAGCAAACATAGTATTTCAGTTCTAGTCTAGAAAACAAGTTTTTGAAGCTGTTTGCTGAGAAAAAAAAAAAAGCTCGCCTACCGCTATTTGTTGCAAGTAAAGGAGCATAGAATAATACACGGAGTCAGGCTGTGCCTCTCGTAGTAGTTAGTAACATTTATTACCGAGCTTGCGCACAACAGGACTGACGCGGGTTGGCTACCAAAGTGCATACACACCCAAGCCCACCAGAGGGAGCAGTCGGCTTGCATAACACTATAACATCTCCCTTCCTTAGAACATGGTTTCTCAACGAGGGCGTTCGCACATCCTAGGGGGGCGCTGGGAAAGTTTCTTTTTTGGGGGGGAATTTAAAACTTTCATGGTTTTCAAATCTTTTCGGTTGCATAAATAGGCTTCCTGAAATAAATAGCCTATGCTCATTGTAACAGTGGTCATACAGCGCGGATCGGTCCTGCACACAGTTCAATAACCAACACAACACAATCAAACATGGGCATAGCAAAAAAATATATAATAATTTTGTTTCATAGCCCGTTTTCCTCCTTCCTCTTGCTGAGGTTCAGTTCCAGCTGCTCTGAGCGTAGTCTCCCCAAAAACACTGTTGCATTTCAAATACAAAATATATCCCCAAGTGGTGATTAACGGGGTCCGAGCAAAATTAAAGGTCAAGAACACACTAATGGAAGATATATAAATATAACAATTGTCATGTTTAAAGAAAGATGTTTCAGTTAACCTGAACTGCAGCCTCATTCACATGGTCAAAATGTATATTGATAAGCACACAACATTATGTGAAATTAAACATTTGCAGTCAAGAACACAACCGGAAGAAATATAAACATGACAGAGTTAATTATGAAGGAAAAATGGTTAATGAAGAAGTTCCCGTTAATGCCATACTGTGTCTTTGCAGTCCGAATCTTGGAAACTTATGAGCCGGAATGTTGATTGCCTGATGAATTTCAGGTGCTGTTCAAAGTTGTGTTTCTTAAATGAGTGGCAATGAAAGAATGTCGAGTTCAGCTTGTTCATAATGCTCTAGTCAGGATTCTAACTCTCAACCTAAGGACCACCAGTGCATGGGCGTTTCTAGGTTTATGAAATATCCGGGCTTAGCCCAAGAGGGAATTGGACAGTCCGCACGCGGCAAATGTTGTTGTATACTTTATTGCGCATGCACATTTTTTTTCATAATGCTTTACCTAAATAAACCGAATAGGCAGGTAATTATAGCATTGCTACCAGTGGCAGACTCAGGGGGGGGGCAGGGGGGGCGACTGCCCCCCCTCGTGGCTCAATGGTTGAAAAAGCGCGCTAAAGTGCCCTTCAAGAGTGTCGAAAACGAGAGGAAATGCCTTATTGGCTGCCCTTTTCACGTGCAAAACATGATTAGGTGCCCGCTAGGGTGCTCCTTCATACAATAAATTATGATTATGTGCCCTCTAGAACAAGAAAATTCAATGACGTGCCTTAATGAGTGCCCTTATAGTCCCCTTCTGCCCGTCTTGTGCCCTTTTAGTGCCCCCTTTAGTACCCTGATAGTGCCCTTCTGCCCGTCTGGTGCCCTTCTAGTGCCCTGATAGTCCCCTTCTGCCCGTCTGGTCCTTCAAGTGCCCTTCTGCCCATCTGGTGCCCTTCTAGTACCCTGATAGTGCCCTTCTGCCTGTCTGGTCCTTCTAGTGCCCTTCCAGTGCCCTTCTAGTACCCTGATAGTGCCCGTCTGGTCCTTCTAGTGCCCTTCTAGTACCCTGATAGTGCCCTTCTGCCAGTCTGGTCCTTCTAGTGCCCTTCCAGTGCCCTTCCAGTGCCCTTCTAGTGCCCTTCTAGTGCCCTGATGGTGCCCTTCTGCTCGTCTGGTCCTTATAGTGCCCTTCTAGTGCTCTTCTGCCCGTCTGGTGCCCTTTTAGTGCCCTTCTGCCCGTCTGGTGCCCCCATGGTTGAAAAAGTGTGCTTAAGTGCCCTCTATGGTGGAGAAAGTGCCTTATTGGCTGCCCTTTACACGTGAACGAAAATTAATGAGTGCCCTAGGTTGCCCCTGATGATGATGATGTGCCCTCTGGAGCAAGAATATGGCAAACCGAAAAAAACATGTTGTGGTTAGCTATTGAGGTGCAGACGTTCCTCTCTTTGGTAGCTGACGAACGGGGAATGCGAGGCGTTGCTTTCATGTGGCGTCGCCATGACAAACAGCCACATCGAGTGGTACTCAAATCTCCACTGGATAACGAAGCAAAAAGCGATTAAGAGTATGTCAGTACCCATAGTGGAAAAGCGCAATTAGATGCCAAGTTAGAAAAACTTAATATTTTCAGTTTGTATAATCCGTTTAAAATGTATACACATTTTTTGAGCGTTCAAGATCATTCAAGTGTAGGTCATTTCATGCAAGAGAGACGATAACGGTCAGCTATCAGCTCAACATGAAGGAAAACTTCCTTAAATGTTTCCGTAGCTGGCTGTCAGCGGTCAAAGATTGTATGGTAGCGGCACATTGAATTTTCTCCATTCTAATTTTTACTTAAATGTTAGTAAAGATGAAAGCAGTAAGACATCCTCCTTTCTTTGGCTAAAATGTGAAAGTGCACAATGACGTGAACAACTCATTTTGGTGTTTATAAAGTCGCTAGAATAAGGGGAAACAGTGTCTTTGAAGCAATTTTTTTAGGCCACCCGTTTCTACTTAAAATTGTCTGTGATAACTAACAATACGACAGCTTTTGGCCACCCGTTTCTACTTTCACCTTTGACAGTGAGAAATTGTGACAATACACGGATATATTAAATGCAGGTGCGCTGCTCTGTAGGCAAACCGCGAAGGAAAAAAGGGTAGCTGCTTCATCTGTTCTTTTTAGAATTGTATGTCTTGATGCTTATTTTATCTATTCTCTTGTTTTTGGCAATGTGAATGAACGTCCGCGTCGATGCCTCGATCGCAAGTCCAGTGTCGCGAGCGGACGTTGCCATGACATCTAGAAATCATACCGTATTTAATGGGTTGTAGTGAGTGTAACATAATTCACCTACAGTATTTTGTTATGTGTTGTTCTTTCAATTGTGTTAGGCATGTCGTTTACTATCTTGGTGGTTCAGGGATCGCTGTCCCTTTTAAGGATTACGAGCGTCTCATGACGTCAGAGCCCATGCAGGATTTGTTTACCTTCAGCACGTTTTGATTTCCTGTTTCTCTCTTACTAAATAAACGAGTCACACAACTGTGTGCTCAACGTGCGAAATTGTATCTCTCACTTATGGCAATTTCCACAGGGTTATCATTAATATTGATGTGTAGGGGTTGTTTATAACTCGTGAATAATATTGTTTAGACCACGGTCTGGGGGAATACTCTGATTCTGATTGGCTGCAGTGCGTGCATTAACTCCTGATATAGCCCTACAGACACCTGCTAAGTAGTTCCAGTCAGTGTTTAGATTCTCTGCCCGATATTTCCCACCACTATACTCGGGCCGGGCCTTTGATCGAGCGTTTTTATTTTTATTTTACCATTGGTTTATTGGCCTAATCTGAGGAGAAATCTATGCCATAAACAGAAATATGATAGGCCTTTGTTACACGGGTCTTCTCAATGCCGTGGAACGCTCCGTTCATGGGTAGTAGTCCGGTGACTTGTCTATCCCAGCGTCTTCCATTGCTAAGCGACGTCACCGTCTTTGCGGACAAATTATTTCTCTGCTGATCAACACTACGAATGGCCAAAAGACTTGTATCCCCCCCCCCCCCCCCCTTAAATAAATACTATGGCAGAATTATTATAATTATTATTATTATTCTCATTCAACTTCAACATGTGTTTTACAGTAGAGTGGTGGAGGGATGACGTATGTTGGCCAACCCGGAAGTGAGCGTCACCCTGGATTCCCTCGACAAAAAGCCAACGGGTTTTGCCATTGGATTTTGGATTATTGCTGAAACATTTGCATCTTTGAAGCACCTCCTCAAAAACTGAAAATAAATAATTACATAAAAATAACCGTGCTCCAAAGAACGAAATGTAAACCAATGCATTCTGAATGGGAGTGTTTCTCTGATTTTTCCATGCTACACAGAACGAAATGTAAACCCATGCAAATAAAGACTTCATGGTCATAATAGTTTAAATATCATTAATATCCTGAGTGTGTAGGGTGGTATTCAATTTCTTTCAACGGGGCTGCATCCAGTCACTTGACCGTTATGGTTGCTATGGTGGTTGCTATCGACCGCCCCCTCTAATCCTTACATGGCTCTAAAAACCACGCGGCAAAGGAGCTGCCGATGGTTAGAGAAAAGGCAGATATTCCAAGGTATCCTTAAAAGGCAGCTTGGATGTTTTTATTTTCTGCAGTTTAGACTTCTACTATAACCTATTTTGGAAAGCAAAACACCAAGCTCATTGATTTAACGAGGCAGGGTTATTTGAAACAATTGATTAAATAAATATTTGTGAGATGTCATTACTTCTCCTGAGTTTGCTTCCTATTTATGTCGAGTATACACCCCTACTGTCCACAAGCATCCCCCCCCCCCCTCCCCATATGGATTTGGAGAATTGTTGCCACGTCCCAGTGGTGGAGGTATCATATATATGAAAGAGGGCATTCAATTATACTATAATGATCAATTAGGAGGCCGAAGCCCTAAAGGAAGTGATGCAATAGGTGACTGAGGGTCAACATTTGAGACCCCCTTTTATCAAAGGGGGTCTCAAAGGATGCATACGCTTGTGGCTCCAGCCCTACAGGAAATGACTCAGCAAGTGCTCCATCTCGTTGCACCTGCACCCAGCGGCTCGCTTGCAAGATTTTGGCCTGAAGTTCTTCCCAGACCTACACCCTAACCATCCAACATGCATATCTGAGAATCAGGCCTCTCTTTAATAAGGACAAAAAGTTATGAGAGAAATACACATGAACTTTTTGTTATCTCATAAGCGGCGTGGTGCTGGCTCCTTTTGACCTTTTGACCCCAGACTTCAAAAACGTTGTGTCTACACACCTTAAGCCACAAATGTACACCTCCATCCCACAAAAAATGGGGACTAGAAACTAACCTCTGTCTTATCTACATTTACTGTACTGTTGGAGGTCACGCCCCTTTTCGAGATAGCCAGGGATACTTAAATGTTTACACACATTTCCCGGGGCCCCGAGAACGACATATCCGAGATTTGGAGTTCTAGCCCTTAGAGAAAAAAAGTTTTCCCAAATGGACTGTCATTTGGACAAAGCCCCTCAGAAGGTTCAGAATGTGGTGGAAAAACAGTTTTTGAGATAGGAGGGTCCTACCGCCCTGAAATTTGAATACCTTATTCTAGGGCCTAACTGGGACCCCCGCACCGAAACTTGGCCCGGTCGGACCCCGAGGGCAGGAAGGGGAGGCCGTTCCTGCCTGAAACTTGGCCCAGTCGGACCCCGAGTGCAGGAAGGTGGGGCCTGGACTTTCATAAGCTTCGCTTGGTGAATGTGAAGGATGTTTGGTCGGATGTTATGACGAAGAATCATAACGTGAATGGGAATATTATATACATGTCTTGATATCATCTTTCGTCTCAACACTTCTGCTGCAGCCGCTTAAAGTCTCACTCCGAGAACCTTAAAATATGAATCAATCCATTAGAAGTGTGAAAATATCTTCCCGGTGGCGTAACGGAGCAAACAAGGTGTGCTTTGACATCTACGTTTCGAGGCGATTGCAACAGTGCCACACATGATCATATTTGAATATGTTTCGGGGTAGTAATTAGCTGTCGATTTTGGAGGCCTTTATCAATAATGACCAGCTATAGATTTGCTTCCCGATGGAGATTTCTGACAAATTACATGTTATTTAGCATCTACACGTTAAGCTGAGTCCAATGAGATCAAGCTCGCCCTCTTGCTACATCGAGATCATGTCCTAGACCTAGGTGTACCATGTAAAATACATGTTACCACCCGCATGCTGTCATTGGACTCAGCTCAACGTGTAGATGCTAAATAACATGTCATTTGTCACAATTTTCAATCGGGAAGCAAATCAATAGCTGCTCATTATTGATTAAGGCCTCCAATTTCGACAGCTAATTACTACCATTAAACATGTTCGAATATGATCATGTGTGGCACCGTTGCAATCGCCTGGAAGCGTAGATGTTGAAGGACACCTTGTTCGTCCTCTTACGCCACCGGGAAGATATTTACATACTTCTGATTGACTAATTAATTGATTCAGCTATTCCCCCAGAAGTCTGGGGTCAAAAGGTCAAAAGGAGCCGGCACAACGCCGCTTATGAGATAACAAAAGTTCATGTGTATTTCTCTCATAACTTTTTGTCATTATTAAAGAGAGGCCTGATTCTCAGATATGCATGTTGGATAGCTAGGGTGTAGGTCTTGCAAGCGAGCCGCTGGGTGCAGGTAAAACGAGATGGAGCACTTGCTGAGTCATTTCCTGTAGGGTTGGAGCCACAGGTTGAAGCGTATGAGTCCTTTGAGACCCCCTTTGATAAAAGGGGTTCTCAAATGTTAGTATGGAAAAATCAGAGAAACACTCCCATTCAGAATGCATTGGTTTACATTTCGTTCTTTGGAGCACGGTTATTTTTATGTAATTATTTATTTTCAGTTTTTGAGGAGGTGCTTCAAAGATGCAAATGTTTCAGCAATAATCCAAAATCCAATGGCAAAACCCGTTGGCTTTTTGTCGAGGGAATCCAGGGCGACGCTCACTTCCGGGTTGGCCAACATACGTCATCCCTCCACCACTCTACTGTAAAACACATGTTGAAGTTGAATGAGAATAATAATAATAATAATAATAATTCTGCCATAGTATTTATTTAAGGGGGGGGGGGGATACAAGTCTTTTGGCCATTCGTAGTGTTGATCAGCAGAGAAATAATTTGTCCGCAAAGACGGTGACGTCGCTTAGCAATGGAAGACGCTGGGATAGACAAGTCACCGGACTACTACCCATGAACGGAGCGTTCCACGGCATTGAGAAGACCCGTGTAACAAAGGCCTATCATATTTCTGTTTATGGCATAGATTTCTCCTCAGATTAGGCCAATAAACCAATGGTAAAATAAAAATAAAAACGCTCGATCAAAGGCCCGGCCCGAGTATAGTGGTGGGAAATATCGGGCAGAGAATCTAAACACTGACTGGAACTACTTAGCAGGTGTCTGTAGGGCTATATCAGGAGTTAATGCACGCACTGCAGCCAATCAGAATCAGAGTATTCCCCCAGACCGTGGTCTAAACAATATTATTCACGAGTTATAAACAACCCCTACACATCAATATTAATGATAACCCTGTGGAAATTGCCATAAGTGAGAGATACAATTTCACACGTTGAGCACACAGTTGTGTGACTCGTTTATTTAGTAAGAGAGAAACAGGAAATCAAAACGTGCTGAAGGTAAACAAATCCTGCATGGGCTCTGACGTCATGAGACGCTCGTAATCCTTAAAAGGGACAGCGATCCCTGAACCACCAAGATAGTAAACGACATGCCTAACACAATTGAAAGAACAACACATAACAAAGTACTGTAGGTGAATTATGTTACACTCACTACAACCCATTAAATACGGTATGATTTCTAGATGTCATGGCAACGTCCGCTCGCGACACTGGACTTGCGATCGAGGCATCGACGCGGACGTTCATTCACATTGCCAAAAACAAGAGAATAGATGGCTAGATAAAATAAACATCAAGACATACAATTCTAAAAAGAACAGATGAAGCAGCTACCCTTTTTTCCTTCGCGGTTTGCCTACAGAGCAGCGCACCTGCATTTAATATATCCGTGTATTGTCACAATTTCTCAGTATCAAAGGTGAAAGAAACGGGTGGCCAAAAGCTGTCGTATTGTTAGTTATCACAGACAATTTTAAGTAGAAACGGGTGGCCAAAAGCTGTCATTTGTTAGTTATCACAGACAATTTTCAACAATGAATGATCTGTACGGAGCTCCATAAGGGACATTAGGGAGAACGCTCCCGGACAGAACCTTAGTTTGGAAGTCATGCTTAGTGACACGACAACTAGCCCACTTCCAATTGAAATACAACATTTAGAAAATAGGCCTACGTGTCCCTGATCACGTTTCAATAGATTAAATAACGTGACAGTGTCACGTATTTTCGTGAGACCATACCCGTACTTCCATGAGTATACTTAAAGGAAGTATACTATCCGCACTGTCTACTACGTACATTTTTCAGATGTGAGTGCTGTTCCAAATCGAGTACTCCATGGTGCACTAACCGGAAATTACGATCACGTTTGCCGCCGTGGCTCCTCCCCCGCAATAAACATCCCGCTTTGAACGGTGAACTCTTTACGCCTAGCAGCTATAAAAACTATAAAAACTATAAAAACTACAAAATGACTATTAATGCAGACTATGTGGGAAATGCGCCGACTTTGGCTCAGCCTGGCTCCGCCTCTTTCGCTACGTAGCTAAGATGGCTGCCGTTGAGTACGGGGAGTGTCCTTCGATCCACACTTCACGATTAGCCCGTTTTGAGTACGGCATCCGGGTCCTTGAAGTATACTTCTTTTCGCCGGATCTGAATTGGAACGTACTGCGTACTCAAATTTTGGCTAGTAATGGCGCGTTTCCACTGCAGGGTGCGGAACGGATCGGATCGCAAAGGTGCGGGTCAGGTCGCGTTTCCACCGCCAAAAGTGGGCGTGACCCGGACTTTGCCGTACCCGTTCCGGCCCCATTCTCGGGACTCCTCCGTTGCGGTACCCAAAACGAGACCAGACGCCTGAAAGGGTCCCGTGAAATTCTAGCTACCCCCCCCCCTCCGTTGATTGGTCGACAGAATCGTCACTTCCGGGTGACGCGGGGATAAAAACAAACAAACAGTAGCCTCGAGGTATTATTCTTTACAATTAACATGTCGCGTAAAAAGCTTGCTTGGGCGAACAAGGAGGTGGAGACGTTCGTCTGCATTCTTGGGGAGGAAGACGTTGTTTACGATGTTTACGTAGCTGCCGCGGCGATCGACATCCGGCCTACCACCAAGGGTACTGTCGGCAGTGGAAACGCGACCTCGGAACTGAGCTGGGCTATACCGCCCCCTCCCTACCGCACCTTTGCGATCCGATCCGTTCCGCACCCTGCAGTGGAAACGCGGCATAAGTACGGACAGTACGGGTATTGGAACACGGCACTGTACTTACGTGACACAAACCAGCACCGCAAACGTTCTCTCCCGCTTGAGATGACGTCTTTCTTTATAGGTTCATGGGTCTGATTCGCCGATTTCCCATGCTGATATCCCCGGAGATTCTCGGGCATCTTCGACAATTTGGCTATAGATTGTCTCATTACACGCTAAATAATATCATTATAGCCTAATTATATATATAGTCTATACATATATATAGGCAATATATATAATTAGGCAATATATATATAGCATTTGTGGTTTTGGCATAAACATAACTAGGGTGCACACACCCTTTCTGAAGCCTCTCTCTCGCTCTCTCTCTCTCTCTCTCTCTCTCTCTCTCTGTCCCTCCCTCTCTCTCTTTCTCTCTCTCTCGTACCGTTTTGTGGAGCACGTTCATTGTCTGACAACACTCCCATTCAGAAAGCATTGGTTTACATTTCGTTCTGTGTAGCACGCAAAAAGTCTGACTATCGTACTCTGGAACACGCTTCAATAGATTAACGTTCGTGCGCATGAGCACGCAATCGCGTGATACCGGGTTGCCCTGCAAGAGCGACTTAATGACTTTTTCTGCCGTTTTGAGAACAATGGTGCCCAGACTAGTTCTCTCCCACATTCTCTGTTGGATGGGAACTCTACCTTTTCCATCCCAGAGCATGATGTCCGTAGACTGCTACGGCATCAGAAAATCAATAACGCAGCAGGGCCTGATGGTGTGACACCAGCTACTCTAAAGAGCTGTGCAGACCAGCTTGCCTCCATACTCACTTACATTTTCAACTGGTCTCTTAACACAGCAACGGTATACCTGCATGTTTTAAATCCGCTATGATCATTCCAGTGCCCAAGAAAAGAAACATAACCTGTCTTAATGACTATAGGCCTGTGGCACTTACTTCTGTTGTTATGAAGGTACTTGAGCGCCTAGTTCACGCTAGACCCTCACCAATTTGCCTACAGGGCTAATAGGGGAGTGGACGATGCAGTTTCACTTTGCACACATTTCATTCTGCAACATCTGAACACTAAGTCCACCTATGCCCGTGTACTGTTCATTGATTTTAGCTCGGCTTTCAATACCATCATTCCTTAGACTGTACAATTTTCTCCTGGCTGCAGGAGTTGATGCTCTACTTTGTCAGTGGATCTTAAACTTCCTGTCCAGTAGGAAACAGTGTGTTAAAATCAAGAATAATGTGTCATCACCAAGGATTCTGAACACTGGCGCCCCACAAGGGTGTGTCTTGTCACCTCTATTATTTTCACTGTACACTAATAATTGTACATCAAACTCTGCATCTGTTAAAATGGTAAAGTTTGCAGATGACACCACTGTCATAGGCCTCGCTCATATCTGATGGGGAGGAATCTACCTACCGGAGTAAGGTTGAACAGCTGGTGCAGTGGTGTGAAGACAATAACCTTATACTAAATACAACCAAAACCAAAGAAATCATCATTGACTATAGGAAAAAGGCAGGCCAGCACCTTCCCATCTCCATTAATGGCCAAGTTGTGGAGTGGGTCTCCTCCTTCCGCTTCTTAGGCACCACTATCCACCAGTCCCTATCATGGAACCTCAACATTAGTCTTATTATTTCCAAATCCCATCAGAGGTTATACTCCCTCCGTCAGCTGAGGAAGTTTGGGGTAAGTCAGGCAGGCATGACCCATTTTTATCGTGCAGCCATCGAAAGCGTGCTCAACTTCTCCCTCCTGGTCTGGTATGGTAGTGCTACCAGCCAGGACAAACAACAGCTTGAGAGGGTAGTACGCAGGGCCTCTAAAATCATTGGCTGTAGTCTGCCTGCCATAGGCTCGCACTATGACACCAGAATTTCCAGGAAAACTAGGAAGATCATCTCTGACCCCTCTCATCCAGCACACCACTTATTCACACTCTTACCATCATGGAGGAGGTACAGAAGCATCACAAGTAAAACAACACGCTTTAGGGATAGTACCTATCTACAAGCTATACGCCACTTGAACAAGCACTAAGCACTTTAAGGTCTTTAAGATCTTCATGGTCTACCTCACTTGCAGTTTTTGCACCACTGTACTGTACTTTACTGCTGTCATTCCCCGCGAACCATGCATTGTGTGTTTTTCATGTGTGATAAGTGTTGTACTCCTTGTTATTTATGTGCCGTTTTGGCTTTCTGTCTTGTAATGTTGTGTTGTTATGTTGCTGTGTAATACATGTGAGCACAACAAAACAAATTCCTATCAACTGTATTTTATATACTGTTGAAATGGCTATAATAAACTTGAACTTGATTTGGACAAAGCCCCTCAGAAGTGTTGCCTGGAAGACCTAATGGTTCAGAATGTGGTGGAAAAACAGTTTTTGAGACAGGAAGGTCCTACCGCCCTGAAATTTGAATACCCCCCCTTCCTGCCCTCGGGGTCCGACCGGGCCAAGTTTCGGTGCGGGGGTACCAGTTAGGCCCTAGAATAAGGTATTACAATTTCAGGGCTGTAGGAAATTCCTATCTCAAAAACTGTTTTTCCACCACATTCTGAACCATTAGGTCTTGCAGGCAACACTTCTGAGGGGCTTTGTCCAAATGACAGTCCATTTGGGAAAACTTTTTTGGGAAATGTGTGTAAACATTTTAGCATCCCTAGCTATCTCGAAAAGGTCAGAAAAGGGGCGTGACCTCCAACAGTACAGTAAATGTACATAAGACAGAGGTTAGTTTCTAGTCCCCTTTTTTTGTGGGATGGAGGTGTATATTTGTGGCTAAAGGTGTGTAGACACAGCTGGCCTGTGGCCACGTTTTTGAAGTCTGGGGTCAAAAGGTCAAAAGGAGCCGGCACCACGATTTTTATGAGATAACAAAAAGTTAATGTGTGTTTCTCTCATAACCTTTTGTCATTAATAAAGAGAGGCCTGATTCTCAGATATGCATGTTGGATGGCTAGGTGTAGGTCTGGGAAGAACTTCAGGCCAAAATCTTGCAAGCGAGCCGCTGGGCGAGGTGCAACGAGATGGAGCACTTGCTGAGTCATTTCCTGTAGGGCTCGAGCCACAGGTTGAAGCGTATGCGTCCTTTGAGACCCCCTTTGATATATAAGAGACCCTAAGGTACAGCTTACTTAAATGTTGTCGACTCAGTCACCTATTGCATCACTTCCTTTAGGGCTTCGGCCTCCTAATTGATCATTGTAGTAGGCTATAATTGAATGCCCTCTTTCATATATACCTCCACCACTGGGACGTGGCAACAATTCTCCAAATCCATATGGGGAGGGGGGGGGGTGCTTGTGGACAGTAGGGGTGTACCCTAGACATAAATAGGAAGCAAAATCAGGAGAAGGAATGACCTCTCACAAATATGTATTCAATAAATTGTTTCAAATAACCCTCCCTCGTTAAATCAATGAGCTTGGTGTTTTGCTTTCAAAAATAGGTTATAGAAGAAGTCTAAACTGCAGAAAATAAACACATCCAAGCTGCCTTTTAAGGATACTTTGGAATATCTGTCTATTTTTCAACCATCGGACCCTAGTTTACGACAAAAACAACACAATTGACGGCAGCTCCTTTGCCGCGTGGTTTTTAGAGCCACGAGTATTAGAGGGGCTGGTCGATAGCCACCACCATAGCAACCATGACGGTCAAGTGACTGGATGCAGCCCCATGGAAAAAAATTGAATACCACCCTACACACTCAGGAGATTAATGATATTTAAATTATTATGACCATGAAGTCTTTATTTGCATGGGTTTACATTTCGTTCTGTGTAGCATGGAAAAATCTGAGAAACACTCCCATTCAGAATGCATTGGTTTACATTTCGTTCTTTGGAGCACGGTTATTTTTATTTATTTATTTATTTTCAGTTTTTGAGGAGTTGCTTCAAAGATGCAAATTTTTCTGCAATAATCCAAAATCCAATGGAAAAACCTGTTGGCTTTTTGTCAAGGGAACCGAGGGCGAAGCTTACTTCCGGGTTGGCCAACATACGTCATCCCTCTCCACCACTCTATACTGTAAAAACACATGTTCAAGTTGAATGATAATGCATGAATTTATTCTTTATTCTGCCATAGTAACACGGTAAATAAATGGCAAAAATAGGCTGAGAACGAATTCGTATTTACGATATGTTCAATTAAACGTAATCACTGACAACATACGTTTTTTAGACAAACGTAATTGCGAAAGCCGAATAGTTCTCTGGGAACGTAATTTTGATGAGAAAGGGTTGCTCTGTCAGTTTTCCAAAAAAAGTGCACGGACGTGGTCTCTATAGCAACGACCTCAGCTACCCAACACTGATCAAAAAAACGATTGTTTCTCTCAATCAAAACACAAAACAGGACAACTGATGCCCATAAACCAGGGTTGCTAACAGTCACGCCCCTGGCGTGACTCTCACGCTTTCACCATCAATCTCACGCAGTCACGCACACGCAAGAAATGTCACGCCAAAATAAAAAATCCTCCCGTTCATTTTCTGCGGGAGCAGACTAACAGCTGTATCATCTGCCTACCTACAACGTGATCACGGCAGTATTCTCTGATCGTTGATTCGCTGAAAACCACACACATGATACTAAGTTGCGTTTGAAAAGGTCAGAGAGAGTTCAGAGCCGGAGTCGGAGCCCACTGATGCGCGTTTGGGGATTGGTCGGTCGCGACCGATTCGTTCACAACGTATGAATCCCGAACGTGAACGACAAGAACTTGTTCCCCAAAACAAGAAGAACTGGTTCTTTGATTCTTTTTTTTTTAACATAAAACAAAAATATGGTTACGTAAATAAAATATACAAACGAACAGAGCTTTGTCTCCCCGCCACCTAATATCGATTGAGTCTACAACGTTCTCAAAGATTCAGCCAATGAGAGGTAGCAATGGTGTTGCCATGGCACCTGGGTAAACAAATGACAAGGTGGTACCGTCGAATTTGCGCGCTTTCTCTGTCTGACGTATCTTGGGTCATACCATTCGACGTGGGGCCACTAATATATCCCCCTACATTTCCGAAAATAGACTTGACCTCCATCTGTTTATTGGATAAACGCATTTCCCAATCCCATGAGCCTTTTCTCCATTCTACGTCAATTCAAGAACAAACAAAGAAATTAAACTGCAGTTCGTATTTTTTATTTATGACCATGAAAGTTCTGTAATGCCTGAATTATGAAGAATTAAATGTAAAGTAAAATAAAAATTATAAAAATAAAACCATGAATGACATATAGAGAGTAAGCAAGTGGTATAAATATTGGTGGGACGTTTGCCTATACAAAATAGTATATCTTGTCGATTTTCACAGGGGGTAGAGCCTAGCCCAGGGTGTATCTTGGAATACTTGAGAATCGGGCGATGGGCACTTTTAAATTCCCCAAATGATTCAAGGTGGCCCAGATTGTACATTTTGAAAAAGCGTTTCCATTCTTTAACTTTTTTTCATAGATGAGGCTTTATACTAAACGAGGACTATTTTGTATGAAACATTTTTTTAGGGTTAAGGGTCGTCCAAAAAATTAGCCGCTCACATTAATATTTTAGAGTCTCACTCCAGCCAAAGTCCCAAAGTTGGCAACCCTGCATAAACTTAACCCATACATGTTTTGTAATTAACAAAGACACGTTGGTGTAGTTGTGTTGAGGAATGTCACAGATTTCACTGTAACATCGCCGTTAATGTGCAGCCATCGGGTCTTCCGTTAGCCAATGGGATGAATGCTCATAGCTTCATATATTGCCGTGGAGGGATTACATTGCAATGAGTGGAAAACCCCCTGCGTTGAAAAAAGAAGCACATGGTCCTCCGTTAGCCAATGGGATGAATGCTCATAGCGTCTCTATGTGCAGCAATCGGCTCTTCCGTTAGCCAATGGGATGAATGCTCATAGCTTCATATATTGCCTTGGTGGGATTACATTGTAGTGGAAAACCCCCTGCATCGAAAAAAGAAGCGCAAGGGTACCCTTTTGCGTCAGAAACTGAAGCCAAAGTCACTGACCGTTCGTCAAAAATCGACACGCTCGGAGTGAGAATGTGTTGGTTTAAAACGTTGACGCTAAAATCGACGTTACCACCGGGTCCGTTGGAATGATGATAGGATCAGAATTGGACTGGGAAGCTCGCCATCAATTTATCCTTTCGTCAACCGTCGTTGTACACCAAGGCTGGAACTCTTTCACATCCAGGCAAAAGACCAGGGGTCTCATTTATAAAACTGTGCGTGGGATCGCTACTAAAAGTATACGTACGTAAAAACTATTACGATTTATAAAACCCTGCGTACGCACACCGTACGCAATCTTTTCTTTATAAATCACAGACTGCCTACAAGTGTGCGCAGCGGAATCAGCTTCACGTTCCGCCCAGTACACGCCCCTTTTTAACCATAAATGGTCAATGCAAATGACCTCATGAATTCGATCTGCATATAAAACAGACTCAGATGCAAGTATTATGTCTTGTCGGAAACAATGGCAGAAGTACTGAGAAAAGCAAAAAAGCGAAATTTCACGGAGGTTGAAGTGGAGACACTTGTGGGTGAGATGGAGGCCCGAAAAGTAGTTTTGTTCGGCGGTCACGGGATTGGGATCGCCAACAACAAAAAGCAGAGTGAGTGGCAACATGTTGCTGCAGCAGTGAACTCTGTCAGTAGCAAGGAGCGCAGTAGCGCACAGTCCCAGAATTAAAAAAGAAGTGGTCTGACATAAAGTTACATATTTTTACGTAGCCTACCAATAAATCGTTATGGTCCCTAAAGACCATCTCCCTCCGAATCCTGTCATTTGCATGGTCCGCCAGAAGTGCCATATGGTGCAGCATTAACCACGGCTCTCACCTCTGCATTTATAGGGTTACGGTAATAAGACTGACCGAGAACACCTTGGATAATCAGTTTGTAATCATCCATGTAAAATGTTCTTGAACATAACCCCTTTTTAATGCCTGATTTGTCATGAAAAGCATGAAGAGTACAACGATTGTGATGAGGAGTGTGGCTTGGTTTTCCACACTTGGGATTTAATTGACATTTGATTATGTGTTTACAGTGTCACATAAAAATATTATGTTATTGACACATGTTGGACAGATGCTTTATTCCATGCAGTCGCGCCGTCAGTGGACAGTATGGAGTGACAGGATTAAATATAGAGATTTCTTTTTTTTTTTCTATTCTAAGGAGATGTTTCTGGAGTTATAACTGAGAAATAACGCAGTTGACTTAAATTATTCTGATTACATAGATTTAACGCATGATACGGGTTGAAATTAAATTTATGAAGGGCGATGATAAAACATAATCGTTCTTCTCACTCTACAATTCTTCGGTCTGTCTTCAGTTCACCACCACACCATCTGTGTCGCAAATTCTCCTTTTCCTCCAAACCATGCGTACGCATGGGTCAGAGTTTGCTTAGGGCTGCGCACATTTTCCCGTCAAGTTGGTTTTTTATAGATCACAACCTTGGCGTGGAAAGTCAGGTACGCCAATTTCAGCCCCTTTTTGTGCGTACGCAACGGTTATAAATGAGGCCCCAGGGGCCTCATGTACTAAGGTTGCGTACGCACAAAAACGTGGCGTACGTCCTTTTCCACGCTCACGTTCAGATGTACAAAACGTGAAATGACCGTAAAAATGTGCGGTCCCCACGCCAGCTCCAGAGCTGTCGTACGCACGTTTCTACAGCTATTGTTCCTTTGGCGACATTTAGAGGTGACGCTGGGAAACTGGGAAAAAAGGTGAAAACCATGACTCATCAGAGTGATTTGCACATCAGAGACACACTAATGAACGATTAACACACCTTGCAATTATATGGGTGGCTATAAAAGCATGCGCAATGGATGAAGAAAATTGTTTTAAAAATGGCTGCGTTAGCGTTGTTAGAGGACATCGCAAATGGTCAAATCCGAAGGGAACGTATATTTAGGGAACGCGAGGACTTACTCGCAAATGATGATGATTGGCTCATGAGCCGATTTCGTTTCCCCAGGCCAGTATTACTGGAGCTGTGCGCAGACACAGCCAGGAGCCAGGGGTTGTCCGTGCCCACACAGGTGCTGACCACGCTGGGGTTCCTGGCAACAGGGGCCTTCCAGCGGGAGCTGGCCGATCGGTCAGGAGTGTGCCAGTCCACCCTGAGCCGAGCCATGCCAGCTGTGTGGGACGGAATCATGAGACCCCAAAAGCCGAGCCACGCCGCCTTGCCCTGTGAATTCAGTTGCAGCGCAAATATAGCAGCAAATAAGTTACATTCTTAACCCAGCAGCGGTGTTGTTCAGATACTGATTAAATGGGTTTGTTAACCATGCGTAATAGTATGGCTCCATGAGTATGCGCACACGTTCTATGTGTTCTTCATCTCTGGGCACTGCGTCCCTTTATGTTTTGCAGCGGTTGCATTTGTTCTCTGTTAAAATACATGGTTAATGAATTATTTTGGAGTTAATAAATTTGAAAAAAAAAACAGGAACACCACTAGTTTCTGGCTACGCCACTGGTGTCACCGATCAAAGCGGCCACTCTCAAATCGAAGGGGGAGAGTTCCCCCACTCCCGTCCCCCCTCCTGTTGCTGTCACGCTTCGGCGGTGGGCAGAAACCCTCCGCTTCACCTCCACCTTGAGGTCTGACCACTTTTTTTTAATTTCAGAGTGTGTGTGTTGCTGAGACCCCACTGCATTGACGGCCTCGCAAACACGCTCCCACTCACTTCTCTTTTGTTTTGCATTTATCCCTGTTGACAGGGTTCCAAATAGCATATGCTTGCGCATTTCTACCTCGTGGAGCAAAATCTCGAGCTCGGACTCCGTGAAGTTTCGTTTTTTGCCTCTGTTCATGGTGCCAGGTGATCGGATTAAGAGGTGAATCTCAGGTCCAGAGGCCTATTTAAATGAAATTGCATATTTAAATGAGGGCGTGGACAGGGAGGAGTTTGGCACCTCAGCATGTGCGCTCAATTCCACGTTGATTGAGATGTACAAAAGAAACGTGCTTGGATCCATGCGTTCGCACACTTTGATACATCTGAATTTATTTGTGCGTAAGACAGTTTCTGGGTTTTGGCGTACGCCAAGTTTCAGCATGAAATCCACGCAAGTCTTAGTACATGAGGCCCCTGGGGTCTCATTTATACCCATGCGTACGCATAGTTTAGAGGAAAAGGAGAATTGGCGACACAGATGGTGTGGTGGTGAACTGAAGTCAGACCGAAGAATTGTAGAGTGAGAAGAACGATTATGTTTCATCATCGCCCTTCATTCATTTAATTTCAGCCCGTATCATGCGTTAAATCTATGTAATCAGACTCAACTGCGTTATTTCTCAGTTATAACTCCAGAAACAAAAAATTCTCTATATTTAATCCCGTCACTCCATACTGTCCACTGACGGCGCGACTGCATGGAATAAAGCATCTGTCCAACATGGGTCAATAACATAATATTTTTATGTGACACTGTAAACACATAATCAAATGTCAATGAAATCCCAAGTGTGGAAAACCAAGCCACACTCCTCATCACAATCGTTGTCCGCTACTCTTGATGCTTTTCATGACAAATCAGGCATTAAAAAGGGGTTATGTTCAAGCAGTGGCGCAAAAAGTGGGTATGCACTATATGCGGCGCATAGGGGCGCCGCACCAGAGGGGGCGCCAAAGCGATGGAATATCGCGATGATCAATAACAGAGGGACGTCACTGATAAGGCGCCCCCCGCTCCTTCGCCTCCCTCCCCCCCTCCTCCCCACACGGCGCTCCAGTGGGCGCCGTGTGGGGAAGAAAAAGATAGGAACTTGTTTGTGGTTCTTTTGTTTTACTTCAATCTCTATGCAAGTCTTTGTTTCATGTCAATATAACCAGTAAAAACGGAGTTATAAAGTTGATACTTTATAACTCCGTTAATAATCCAAAAGCTAATAAATTAATAATCCAAAAAAATAAATAAAGATTATTATCGTATCTGAATCGAGACTGAATCGTTCTACACAGTATTGCGATGCATCAAAGAATAGATTATTTTTCCCACCCCTATTGGTTACTGTACTCCAACAGTTCTAACAGAGTCTATTGTTTTGCTTGTAAGCTTTTTGGTGAAGCTAGAGTTGCTGACACGCGCCTTGTGGTGTGGTATAATAACTGGCAGTGTCTTTCAAAGATACTGAAGCACCATGAAACAAGTGGTTACTACATAAATGCTTATCTGATGTGGAAAGAATTGGCATCCCGCTTATGCCTAGGTAAAATAGCGAATTGCAGAGAGCCTGTTGACTAGAGTGATCGACTGCGTACTCTTCCTTGCAGAAAGAAACCTGCCGCTGAGGGGGACAAAATGCACAGTTAGGACATCCTAGAAATGGAAATTTTCTGGGTATCCTTGATCTCTTATAGCGCGGTCTGATGTTACACTGGCAGAGCATCTTCGAAAGGCTGCCTCTAAAAAAACACTGGATATCTGTCCTGGTGCACTCAAAATGAATTTTTTGATTCGATATCAGAGTGTGTTTTAGGTCAAATTTGTGCCCAGATCAAAGGTGGGGGGGGTGCGGGGGGGGGGGCGCCTGCTATGTGTCTGCATACCCCCCAGAAAGTAGGCAGTTGCGCCACTGTGTTCAAGAACATTTTACGTGGATGATTACAAACTGATTATCCAAGGTGTTCTCGGTCAGTCTTATTACCGTAACCCTATAAATGCAGAGGTGAGCGTAGTGGTAATGCTGCACCATATGGCACTTCTGGCGGACCATGCAAATGACAGGATTCGGAGGGAGAGGGTCTTTAGGGACCATAACAATTCATTGGTAGGCTACATAAAAATATGTAACTTTATGTCAGACCACTTCTTTTTTAATTTTTGGACTGTGCGCTCCTTGCTACTGACAGAGTTCACTGCTGCAGCAACATGTTGCCACTCACTCTGCTTTTTGTTGTTGGCGATCCCAATCCCGTGACCGCCGAACAAAACTAATTTTCGGGCCTCCATCTCACCCACAAGTGTCTCCACTTCAACCTCCGTGAAATTTCGCTTTTTTGCTTTTCTCAGTACTTCTGCCATTGTTTCCGACAAGACATAATACTTGCATCTGAGTCTGTTTTATATGCAGATCGAATTCATGAGGTCATTTGCATTGACCATTTATGGTTAAAAAGGGGCGTGTACAGGGCGGAACGTGAAGCTGATTCAGCTGCGCACACTTGTAGGCAGTCTGTGATTTATAAAGAAAAGATTGCGTACGGTGTGTGTACGCAGGGTTTTATAAATCTGTATATTTTTTGGCGCACGCAAAACTTGGCTTTTTGGCGTACGTACACTTTTAGTAGCGATCCCACGCACAGTTTTATAAATGAGACCCCTGACCTGTATTTGCAAAACAGGTAGTCCAGATTCTTATACAAATTCTCATGCAATTGCAATAATAAAAGACAGTGTTGTACAATATAAATGTATCCTTTCACAAAGAAAAATATTGTTGGATAGTAACTACAGTTACATGAAAATAAAAGTCTTATATTGTCAAAATATATCATTTTAACCATAAGAATTTCTATGACATGTAAGAATAAAATCACAAGATAACATGAATTAACATGAAATATCTGCAATAAGCAAGTTTTTGATTTCATTTTGTTTTCATGTCCTTCTGCATTTTTACATTTTTGATTATTATAACCCCTCAGTTCAACAAACCAATTCTCTGAGGTGCTGTGCGATTTGATGAGGTCTTGGTGAGGGATCCAAGTAGACTCGAATCTGGGAAGGCTCTACGGTTTGAGATGTCAGTGTCCTTGTGAGCACCTGTTCTATAGTTAAAAGCACAGAATCATTACATCCTAGGAATTTAAACTAGTTTCACAAATCAAGTTTTAGATTGACAATCTTAAAAGAACAGTATGTAGAATTTAGGGGCATCTAGGGGAACATACTTGGCAAAAATGTAATATATTATTCAAGTATGTTTTCATTCGTGTATGATCCCCTGAAAATAAGAATTGTGTTTTAGTAACCTTAGAATGAGCCCTTGATATCTAAGTAGGGAGCTGGTACTCTTCGATGGAGGCTGCCATGTTGCACATACATGTTTACAGTAGCACAGAACGGACAGAACCCTCTGGAACCCTCTGTTGTAAGAAGGAGGGGGGCATATTATCCCCCTTTTTGCAACTCATTTGCGATTATTTTACTTAGTACTGTTGTTATGTTGTAGCATTATAATGATATAAGTTATATTGTAAATGAAATGTGCCACACATTGCATAGGCTATGAACACGAGAAACCTTAACCTTTCAGAGGCGGACGTCAAAATCCACTGCTAGACAGAGCTCCACACACTGTTGCATTATATTTAAGTGACGTTGATGCTTAGCCCTCGCTGCACAGATGGAGTTCCACATATCCGGTGGCGTTATACTATAAGTGTCTTGGATGTTCCTCAACATAGCCCATGGAGATAATCTTATGCTCCATCCTTTTCCAAAAAATCCTATGTAATTTGAGGTTTCAATTATACTCAAGAAATATGTGATTTGTTGAAAAAATATGTCTTCAGGGTTGTTTCATCCCAGCCAGTCATAGAGTATCTCTCAAAGAGATTAAAAAAAATAGCGAGAGTCCCTCTAATGACAGTGTTTGAGCAACTCTGTGTTTCCAGGAACCTGGATGTGACACAGGATGACAAGCTGTCCTTCCGGTCCAAAAATTGCTGCGACAACCAGCTTCTGCAATTTCATGCTCCAGTATGAAATTGTTTCCGACAAGTTCAAGGCCTTGTGGTGAACCTGCAAGGCCTTCACCACCCAGAAGGCCTTGCAGGTTTTGCTGCTGTTTCTTGTCATCTCAAGTTTGGACTACTGCAACTCTATTTTGGCTTGTCAGCCTGCATGTGCCATTCATGCAGCTTATCCAGAATGCAGCAGCCTGGCTGATCTTCAACCTACCCAACACTACACTGCTTCTTCCGCACGTTGCAGTGGGAACGAGGGTGGTTTCTTAAATCATATTAAAATCACTGGTACCTGACTGATGTGCTGGGAAGGCCTCAGGTCCATCCTATATCTAGGATATGTTCAAGCCATACTCCCCAGCCCATCCACTGCACTTTACAAGTGCCAAACAGCATGGTGGTCCCAGCTGCCACCCAACAAAATCTCATTTCCATGCAGAATGCAACAAGCTGTGTTTCCCTTGAAAAATACTACTTTGCAATAAAGACATGGCCTTACCAAACAACAGTCTAATGGCAAAACACAGGGTTTGAATCTATCCAGATAGTTCAGAAAATATTAATCTGATGCTGCTGAGCATAAAGCCCTTATGGAAGAGATCATTACAAAAGGTTACACAGGAGCCAAACTGAACAACTTCAACCACAGAAAAATAAACACCAAATCATATCAGTTCATCATAAACACAGAGGAATAACTGGTGGTATTTGATTGTTCATCTTCATTTAAAGGCATTTCCTCAAAGAGTCAACTCTTTCAAATAAATAACCTCCTTGTAGGTTTGGCCAGGATTCCATGCTGTAATCAACGACATTGAAGGAACACTCCATCAAGTAAGTGTCTACGACGAGCACAGAGATTCCTTGTGCTTCTTATTCCTTCAACAAAAGTCTGAAGAAATAGAGGATGAAAGTTATTCTATTTTGTGCTGTATCATCTATCATTTTTGCCAAATTTGCAATGCACAAAAGAGCAGAAAATAATTGTGGTCGTTATAATAAAGGTCAGTATAGAAATAATCACGCCCAATGTTTACATTGACAGCCTCAAGTCTATTAACAATTATCACTTGTAAAATATGTGAGATCTATGCTCTAAGGATCAGCTACAGCAGTAGAGTATCGGCTTCAATGCCTGACAAATGTAAGGCCAAGTAAATGAAGAAATTGGACATGGACAGAGAACTGACGAAAGAGCAATGGCGGACTTCCGGTTGGCACGTGGTAGAGCAGGGGTACCCAATTAGAATTCAAAGAGGTCCAGTGACTCAAATTTCCGCCCAGCAAAGGTCCGAACCATTAAAATGTCTAACTTGCGCTATGATTCAGGGGTATATGTAGTTATTGTATGTATGTCATAAACAAAATAGTACATTTCAATAAAATGTAAACAATATTTATTGCACATTTTCAAGACAGACACATTAAACATGAACAAAAATAAATAAGCTGCCTAATCATGAATAACAGTAGGCCTGTATCACAAATTTTGTTCAAAAAATAACTTAAAAGTGTCTGTTTTTTAAACAAAGCTTTGATTTTTGAACAAATATGAACATTATAACACAGGTTTAATGACCATCTTTCCAACTCTCTCCCACTTCTCCATCTCACATATTTTTAGTGAGAGAAATGGGCTTTTGCTTGCCCAGCCAGTAACTTGAACCTTGGCTGGAATGGAGTCAGTGCCATTCTCATGCACATTTGTAGGTGCTCATTGGTGAGTCTAGAAGGGTACTTATTTTTTATTATGTTCATAGTGGAGAAAGCTGTCTCACAGCTATACGTGGAGCCAAACATGGTCAAGGTGTACAGTGCTACTTTCGTTAGACCAGGGAAAACAGTCTCAGGCACTGTCTGTAGCCAGAACGTGGCATGGTCAGTTACCCAAATGCTCTCTTAGTGCAACATTTGCTTGCAGATCAATCAGTTCCATCTGGAGAGATCCAGCATGTGCCCACGTGAAGGTCTGTGTCACCTCCTTTGTAAATCCTCTGACATCTGTGATGAGGAATGGATTCTGAATGAGCAGGAGGAGCTGCTGTCCCAGGCTGAAGCTGTCAAAGCGTCTTTTGAAGTTTCAAATCAGCTTATCCATGAAGTCAACATGAGGAGAAACATCTCTCTCTCCCTGAATCTGTTCCTGGACGTTTGGGAAGTGTTCACAGTCTCCTTGAAGATCTTCCTTGAACACTTCCAGTTTCCTCTCGAAGGAGCGGACAGCTGTCATCAAATCACAAACAGAATTCTTCTTGCCCTGTAGCTTTAAATTTAGTTCATTAAGGTGTGATGTGATGTCTACCAAAAAAGTAACAATATCCATTTTGCTCTCATCTTGCAAAAAAAGTAAAAACTGTGTTGCCTTCTGACTCTTGAGCTGCACTAGAAAAGCGGATATTTCTTTATGAATGGACCAAAAGCGTTCCAACACCCTGCCTTTGCTGAGCCATCTTACGTTGTTGTGCAGTAGTAAGTCGTCAGCATTTGCATCAACTTCTTTCAGGAATTCTCTCGGCAGGCGATGTTGATGGGATGAGGATGCTCTGAGGAAGTTGATGAGTTTCATCATTGTATTCATCACTTCATATACTCTTCTGACAGATGAGCGCACAGAACAGATTGATGGATGATGCAGTGGTAAGCTATGAGATCAGGGTTGTCCTCTTTCATCCGTGCCACAGCTCCTCTCTCTCTTCCTAACATGGCAGGTGCTCCATCTGTGGTGATTGAGACCACTTGTTTCAAATCTATCCCCCTCTTTCTCAGCATCTCCTTTATGGCCTTGTAAATGTCCTCTCCTCTTGTATGTGTCTCAAGTGATGTTACACCCAAGAGGTCCTCACAGAATTCTTTCTTCTCTTTGTGGAAAAATCAAACATACACCAGAAGCTGGGCTTTATCGGTAATATCTGTAGATTCATCAACAGCTAAGGATATGCATGGTGCACTCTGAATAGCTGCATCAAGCTGCGCCAGTACATCCTCTGTTAATATTTCAGTCTTTTTTGATGTTGTTTGAGCAGACATTGGGACTTGCTTGATTTTTTCCACACAACTCATCTTTTTGTTTACCCTAAAGTAATGTTTCAGCGACAGCATTCATGCAATCCTTAACAACGACCCCGTCAGTAAATGGCTTTTTATGTTGACCCAAAATCCATGTTACTTTTAGTGAACATTCGTTTGCACGTTGCTGGGCCGTTAATGAATGTGAGAGTATTCTGGAGGACCGATCATACTGGGATCTGAGTTTGTTTATTTTCCGTGCCCTTACCTCTGACTTCAGTGGGTATGTTTGCTCAAAATACTTGTGCTTGGTTTCGTAGTGGCGTTTCACATTGCCACTTTTTATGATTGCCACGGTCTCTGAACATATGAGATGGACTGGTATACTCGCAGCGGGAAGAATGAAGACATATTGCTCTGTCCATTCATCCTTGAAAGCTCTATTTTCGGAGTCTACTTTTCTTATCTTTGAGCACGACATGCTGTTATTTCTCCTCTTGCTAGCTCTTGCTTTCGATCCTCTCTCTTTCTCTCCATGCACCTATTAAAGATTCTCTCTAGCGAGCCCTTTCCACAATTACCCGCCTCTCTTTCCAAACAACCACTTTTATTGGCTGAGTAGCGTGAAGCGCTATGACCTAATGACGTACATACATAAGCTCAGCTGGACAAGCTGCGACAAAGCCGCGCCGGTTGAAAAAAACGCTCCGTCAAAATTAGTAATTTCTCAATCATTTTTTAAAAATGCGTTGCAGTCCAGAAAGAACAGACACTCGGTCCGGATCCGGACCGGAGTCCGCCATTTAGTGACCTCTGTGGTAGAGGATGGCAGGCTAGCAAATCGCTCTCCCACTTTTTGAGTATATTCTCCTGGAATCAAGTAAATTAACGAAATAAGACACGCCCAAAGTATGTAAGGGGATAAGCACAGGAGAGCCAGGGACAGAACGGCAACAAAGGCGGAGAGAAATAAGAAAACAGCCATGGAGAGTGACGACGGCGTTAATGCCAACTCGCCTAGCCCGCGCAGGCTTGAGAATATCAAAGCTAGCTTCCTGGCTAATATCCAGACCGAGATTAGGGCAATGCGTGCGGATGTAGAAAAGGAGCTAACTGCACTTTGTCATAAACTAAGAAAGGATGTTAAAGGTTGGGTATGGGATTTGCGAAAGGCCAGCAGATTTTGAAAATACACAACTCAAATGGTCCTACCCCCTCTCCTTCAACGCTGACTCTGACTCCACCCATTCCAAGTACCTGGACGCGCAATCATGCACGAGCGCGAACACAGATGTGCGGGAGCGAGCCAGGCTAGCGTAGGTTTTCTTTAAACAACATGGCAACATTAAAAAAAAATGGGGATGGTGTCTGCCATGGAAATTGTCTTCTACTGCTAGGTCCAAATGTGGATTAACTAGTTCCAGTAGCTACCGCAGGATAACAACAAACAGGAGCTTACTCTGGGTCACGAGCTCTGGGTCACGAGTACTGCACGAAGGGGTCGCGCGCGGGGCGCGGGGGAGGGGGAGTGCAGTACGACCGTTTGATTGACGTACTTACTGTCCAATGCAACTCGGTGGCTCTGGAAATCATTGGCTGGAGTTTTTCGAGCCCTGCCCGTTCCACAGATGATTGACTTGTTTAATTTTCATGTCAGTACTTCTAACTCAGTGGCTGTAAGTGGGTTATGATAAGGATTTCAAGTAATTCTGCAAAAATTGCCAAAAAAGCGAATTCCATACCCAACCTTTAAGAATGAGTTGACTGAGTTCAGAGAGGAGATCAACCAGACATTGGGAAACATAAGGAAAGAATTGAAAACTACAACAACATGGGTGGATGAAGCGGTGCAGCGCGTGGCTGAACTTAGAGGAGTTCAACAAGGAGTTTGAAGACGAGCTCCTGCAAATGAAACAAGCACAGGAATCCATGCAAATAAAGGTGGCCGATTTGGACCTACGGTCTCGGCGGAACAACATCTGGTAACAGTGGCGGGCCGTGACTTTTACCATGAGGCCTTCGATGCAATCATCCTGAAGTAAACCGCTTTTCCAATGACTTAATAATGACGTCAGGGTTAATGCCATGTTGATGTAACCACCAAATATAACCCTGACAACTGAACAGGCTTTAAGAATAATGTTGTTGTTTTTTTTTTAAGCCAAAACAACCACAGCAAAACGCACGTAGCCTAACCTAGTCATAAGCTGAAAAGACCGTAATATTCGTCAGATTCTACAATTTCCGACTGTCCATGAATGCAGCCAAAAATCTTCTGTCATTTAGGCCTAGTAAAAACTCTGTAAAGTACGTCCTTCTTTCCTAGAACCTGTGCTTGTTTTAGAGGACTTTTGCAATAAATTCACACATATTTAATGCTACCAAACAAGAACCAATTCAAAACAATCACATGTTACTTTAACGAACACAGGTATTTTTTTTAAACCAAAAGAATATTAATATAGGCTTTACAAATCAACCAAAGTGCGATTTTGTTGTGGAGCTCTGTTTCCCTCCTACTTGCTCATTGAGTTGAAATCCACTCGGTTGTCTCCGAACGTCTTCAACAAGACTGTTGCATGACGCCTCGTTTCCACATACGTACATTCTCGTATGCGATCCAACCGTCTCCGACCGAAAGTCCATTCATTCCTATGTGATTCTCCGTAATGTCCGTTTTTCCTCCGAGACTCCTCCCCTCCGTAAAATTTCTGTCCGGTATGTCCGTAATATACGTTCAAAAAATGTAACTTTCGCCGTCGTTTTACGGAGATAACGTATGAAAGTTTTTATGTTTTTCACAAAACTTGTAGGCTAGGTACCTTGCAGGCCAAACTCCTCAGCGATCTTTTTCCAAGCCTGTTGGTTTTGTTTTTATCTCTGTATATGTCGATCCTCATGTTCCAAAGTACCGGTCTCCTATCCGCTTATCCGGGGTCGGGTCGCGGGGGGAGCAGCTCATGCAGGGGGCCCCAGACTTCCCTTTCCCGGGCCACATTGACCAACTCTGACGGGGGGATCCCGAGGCGTTCCCAGGCCAGTGTTGAGATATAATCTCTCCAACTAGTCCTGGGTCTTCCCCGAGGTCTCCTCCCCACTGGACGTGCCTGAAACACCTCCCAAGGAAGGCGCCCAGTGGGCATCCTTACCAGATACCCGAACCACCTCAGCTGACTCCTTTCTAAGTAAAGGAACAGCTCTAATCCGAGTTAGGGAGACGCCAGCCACCCTTCTGAGAAAACTCATCTCGGCCGCTTGTACCCGCGATCTCGTCCTTTCGGTCATCACCCAACCCTCATGACCATAGGTGAGGATAGGAACGAAGATCGACCGGTAGATAGAGAGCTTTGCCTTGCGGCTCAGCTCTCTTTTTCGTCACAACGGTGCGGTAAAGCGAACGCAATACCGCCCCCGCTGCTCCGATTCTCCGGCCAATCTCATGCTCCATAGTACCCTCACTCGCGAACAAGACCCCGAGGTACTTGAACTCCTTCATTTGGGCACTCATTTCCTACCCGGAGTAAGCAATCCGCTGATTTCTCCTAACATCTTTTGTCCGTGAATAAATTCATGCCCGTACGTAAAACACTAGCGACTCCTTCCGTAAATTTACGGAAGCACGGACACGAAAAACATACGTATGTGGAAACGAGGCGTGAGGGTTGCCAACCGTCCCGTAAAATACGGAATCGTCCCTTATTTGGCAATTAAATGTTGCGTCCCGTATTGAACCAATACGGGACGCAATTTGTTCCGTATTTCCATAAATGTCCAATACACATGTCTGTCACACACACAAATACTAAATCTAACAATAATGATCAAAACAAAACACAGGGAATACTACGGTCAGCAAAATTGTCGTGGCGGGATCTACGCAAGACCCGCTCCGGTCATCTGTGTGTCTGCGCATGCGTGTGGTGGTCACGGTTGCCTAGCGACAGACACCACACACCGGCGCTGCTCACAAAACCCGCGCCTTTTGCCGCTTTTCCACTGCATGGTACCAGCTCGACACGACTCGACTCAGCTCGCCTTTTTTGCGTTTCCACCGCGAAAACATGGTATCTGGTACCTGAAGTGGCTGCTTTTTCTAGTACCGCCTCGCTCTAGGTTCCAAGCGGCTGAGCCGATGCTAAAAGGTGACGTCGGCAGACGGCCGGCCACTGATTGGCCAGAGAGTGTGACGAAGTCACGAGAGCGACATGGCAACCATGCTGGTAACAGCCATAGCAGCGCCGCAGCCAACATATTCCACTTCTTCAACATGCCAGCTAATAATACGAACACGAATACCATCGCATCGATGTTCTCCATTGTTGTTATGTGGGTTCTGTCCATGTGTGGGTTACGTAGGTGTTGTTTGCGTCGCATACAAAAATACGTCACGGCCCTTTCGCGCAGCCGACCCCGCCCACGTCCCGGAGGTACTATTTGCGGTGGAAAAGGACCCGCGCTGCTACCGTGTCGAGTCGTGTCGTGTCGAGTCGAGCTACATGTGCGGTGGAAAAGCGGCATTTTAAAAATGTCCACTACACCCGATATTCCACCACGTCCTCAAAAGCGTAAACGCTTGCAGAAGTACGGACGTGAGTGGGAAGACGCACATCCTTGACTGGACAGCGTCAGTGGAGATGTTTACAAGGCAAGTTGTAAAATATGTCGGCGAGTGTTTTCAGTGGCGCACGGTGGGCTGTCTGACATCAGACAGCATGCAACAGGAGAGCAACGCTGCAGACACGAAAGATCACAGAAGACCCAAGCGTCAGTGTCACAGTTCTTCATACCCCAATCATCTCCTGAGGTTGATACGGTATGGGACATTATGTTGTGATTGATTTCCTATCTGGTTGTGCTTTTGCCAGAACATCGCAGTGCATGGGCAGAGCCTATTTTAGTAAACTGTTGTGGTTTGAATGATTGTTTAGGATGTTGAGTTTTAAAAGTCGAATGAACGACCATTTATTTAATATACAGAAGTATATAAATATTATATATGGCCATTTAAAGAACAAATCATACTAATGGATTAACAGTTAATAAATAAATAAATACATTTGTTAAAAGAAAACCTTTATTCTTTAATATACATACATTTCCTAGATTAAAAATGTTTGTAGAGCTTTCTGTGTATTCTGTGTCACAATTTTTATATTTTTGAGGAATGCAGTGTTCAGTGATCATTACATCAATTATATTATTAGTGTGGATTAACTGTTTGGATGACCTGACTTCTTTTCGAGTGACAAGACAGGCAGCAGACAAATGATCAATTTGATCAACAATATGTCATCCCACTCCTCCTCTCTATATTACCGCAGCTGAGGTGACACAGGTGTACCACACAGTAAGACACAACCTCAGCTACAACAGTGTTGACTGTGCACATAAACTGAATCAAAAGATTCTCCTGGATTCAAAAATTTAAAAAAAAAAATGTATAGGAACAACAATGGCAGAGTCAGTGGTTAAAGATGTCCTTGCTCCAAAGGCAGTGGCTGATGTTCTCAAGGCCCTAACATCAGATAAACCCCTCCCATTTTCCATTCAGACAGATGCATCAAATAAAGGAAACAGGAAGATGTTCCCCCTTGCTTTTCAATACTTCAGTCCAGAATGCGGGGTCACCAACAAAATGCTGGATTTCATTGAAAATGCAGATGAGTCCGCTGCTGGGATTATAGCTCTCACAGAGCAGTCGCTTGACAAATTTGGCTTATCGTTGGATCATGTGACAGCATTTAGTGCACTGCAGACAACACAAATGTGAATTATGAAATTCACAACTCTGTCTTCACCAACTTGAAGAAGTAACAAAAAGATCTGCTGCAAGGAAACTGCCATGCCCATATTTTGCACAACACAGTGAAGCATGCTCTTGACCAGCTCACTGCAGATGTGGAAAATGTTGTGCTGAAGGTCTATGCCTTCTTTTCCACATCTGCCAAACGAAGAGAATCACTCAAAGAGTTTTGTAGGTTTTGTGATGTTGAGTTCCAGGAAATTCTGCGACATGTCACAACCAGGTGGCTCTCCCTTAATCCAGCCATCACCCGGCTAATGCAAACCTGGATTGCACTGAAATCGTACTTCATCAGCCTGGGGGGAGGAGTGTCCCAAACAACTTCGAGCATTGTTAAAGTTCAGTGAGGACTCAACTGAGGAAGATGGAGACATTGTGGAGGTTTACCTTCTTTTCTGCAATAATATCCTCTCTCTCTTTGAGGAAGTTGTAAAGAAGCTGGAGAGTGATGAAACCACCTGTGTTGAGTTATATTCCATCATGGAAAACTTCAAGCAAAAGCTCACACAGAGACGAGATTAACAGTTCTATGGCTACTTAACTAAATTGAAGCTGCAGAGTCTCCGTCCACTTGATGCTGACATGGCAAGGGCAGATTTTACTGCATTCCTCAACACAGCACTCTCATATGTTGAGAAATGGTTCAACTTTTCGGAACACTACTGGTTGTTCTCACTGCAACCTCTCTCTCTGCACCATGGCACCATGACCTTTACTGACATTGAGAGGGTGACCACCAAGATCAACCTCATCCATAAAGTCAACATGGATGAACTTTATGATGAATGCTCCACAGCAAAACCCATTCTGAAGAGGCTCAAAGAAGATGCTGAAGATGAATGGAAGTCCAAAGGTGTGGCTGCCAGGTGGGTGGCTCTCTTTCGAGTAGCTGACCTGCCAAACACGTTGTCTATCACCAGACACATCCTGAGCATCCCAGCATCCACTGGATGTGTGGAAAGGATCTTCTCCAGAATGGCCAACAAATGGAGTGACTGCAGGAACAGGTGCTCCACAGAGCTCATGAGAAATGATCTCCTGATCACTCTCAACTTTGAGCAGTCCTGTTCAGAGTTTTACAACAGCGCTTTAAAAGACAAAGAGTTACTCAGTGCTGCAAGGAGTAACAAGAAGTACACCTGGAAGAAGAAGTAACAGTTTTGAGGGGAGGAGTAATGTTGAGGGAAGGAGTAATGTTTTGCACTCTCTTTTTTTTACATAAGTTTATAAGTTGTTTATTTGTACTGGTTTTTTTTGTAAAAATGTTCAAAGAGAGTCCCTATAGTTATGCACTTAAAAAGTAACATGAAGTTCTCAGTTTATTTAGTTTATATTTTAAAAGTTCATTGCTGCACACGCCACACAAAGAGATTTCATTCAAGATTTAATTGACCGCACTTTATAAAAGAATGTTATGTGGTAATAAAGCATTTCAAGCTTTAAGTATGACTAATTCCTTTCTTGATCAACCCTTTACTAAAAACACCAGCACAAAATAAAACATACCACTGCTGCGGGCGCCCCGCCCCACAGGAGTCGGGCCCGTGGTGGGCGTCCCTTATTTTAATTTCTGAAAGTTGGCAACCCTAAATGGCCCGCCGTACTTTGGTGCCTCAATGCCGACTTTGTAAGACAACTCAGGTTGGAAAACCCACCGTGACTCCAAACACCACATCGATCCGTTGCAAATAGCAAGCATACAGATTACAATGACCACTTGACGCTGTCAGCCAACTATACCTCTCGTAGTTGCTGGATTGAAAGTGCGACACAATTCCTTTGCCCGTCTGGGTCAGAGCAGCTAGCTGCGGTGTTGGTCGTCCCTGTTTCACAATTTCTAGCTTTTCTGACCTGTGCCACTTTTCAAACGTTTTTGCAACTTAATGATACATTACTATATTTTGCATGGACTTAGCTGGTGTTAAACACCACTGTCAGCAATGTCAATTTACTCGCTCACAAGATTAAATTAGTTATGTATACCTATTTATGTTTGTGTTTAATCTTTTTTTTAGGGTCAGCCCAGCAAACTGAGGCTTTTATGCACCTTAGGGTGGCGCACAAACATTTGTTTACCGGTGGAAGGGATGCTGCCACTATCGGTGAGTAGCTCTTGCGGGATCCAATGTTGTCAAATAAATGCACCACCGATCATTTGCAATGTTTGTAATTTGTAATGAACGTACATAATTGTATTTGGTATATGTGTTCAAAGCACTGGTAGATTGTAGGTACACTGTATATGAATGAATGAATCAGATCAGTTAAATAATATATCCAAATAAATACATGTTTATCATCACTTTCTTTGTCTTTTTTCCCCTGCATAATAGTAATCAACCATACTGTAAATGTGATGCATGAATTAAGTTCTCAGACAATTTCACTTAGTTTTATAAAAATTGAATGGATTCTTTTTTTAAGAAAGACGATTCGATCAACTGCAACAAAGCTTTTGTGACTTCCTTAAAGAGGCTCCATGCGAAGGAGATATGACCGCATTCATAACAGACAAAAGTCAAATATATATCGATCAGCTTGATTGCTGCCATGTTTTATTCATAAGCGCACGTGTGTTTACAAAAAAAAAAAACGGAAGCGGAAGCGCTTCCACACTAGCAAGTCGTTCCAAAGTCTGAATGTTACAAACGCTAACTCGAGCTAGCACTCTAGTATGGCGTCACATTAGTGCCATAATTCACTAATGTGATAAAAGATGCATTCGGGCGTATTATATTATTCCACACGCGTAGATATTAACTGCGAGCGCGCAAATGATCTCTGCGCGCGCAAAACAGCCTCTCGCGCGCGCAAATTACCTCAGCGCGCGCAAAACCTCTCGCGAAAGATGTTTTTACGCTCTCGCTCGAATTTAATTTTGGCACTATGAGGGAGGGAACCTAGGCAGGGCGATACGTGAAACGGCCAAACGTGATTGGCCGTTCCTGAAGCGCGATATTTGATTGACAGCCCTCCTCACATTCAATTCTGAATTGTACAGTAAATGGCTGAAACGATAGTTACGTATTGTAACTCCAGATTCTATGAGTATAGGCGCAGCCTTTTAAGCGTCGGCCTCATTGTCCTTTAAATAGCTGAAGAAAAGCTGTTTATTGGGAGCAGAACGTCCGCCGGCGCCCGACTATATCTGCGAAATGCGGACGTCGTTGAGGCACGCCGCACGCGGACGTAATTGAGGACCACGCTGTTGGTGGTCGGGGATTACAAATTTTCAGTGCTACGGCTCACGCCTAGGGATAACCCAATATCGATAGCCTTAAAAGGCTGCCCCTATACTCATAGAATCTAGAGTTACAATAAGTAACTATCGTTTCAGCCATTTACTGTACAATTCAGAATTGAATGAGAGGAGAGCTGAGGAGGGCTGTCAATCAAATATCGCGCTTCAGAAACAGCCAATCATAGGAAAGCCCGCCCTGCCTTGGTTCCCTCCCCGATAGTGCCAAAATTAAATTCGAGCGAGAGCGTAAAAACATCTTTCGCGAGAGGTTTTGCGCGCGCTGAGGTAATTTGCTGCTCGCGAGAGGCTGTTTTGCGCGCGCTGAGGTAATTTGCGCGCGCGAGAGGCTGTTTTGCGCGCGCAGAGATCATTTGCGTGCTCGCAGTTAATATCTACGCCTGTGGAATAATATAATACGCCCAAATGCATCTTTTATCACATTAGTGAATTATGGCACTAATGTGACGCCATACTCTAGTCTCATCTCCATAGGACGCGACTAGCAAGGCGCATCCTAGCAAGGCTGCAGCCTTCACATTGGGAACAGCCTTGTCTCTACAAGTGTCGTTCGACTTCTTCTCGAGTACCACAAGACACTTCATAACAGTAGAGCGCACCTAGTGGTGTAATCCGGTAGTGGACACAACATCACCCCTCAACGTAAAACACTTACTTCTCTCTGTAAGAACCTCTGAAGTAATATGATTATTGTTATGTAAATCTATAACCATAAAACATTAAACCAAGTGATAGAAATTAGAAATAATATCATGGCTAGTATCAGACCATACTAGTTAAATGCAAAATAATAATTGACTGTATTTATCCACACATTTAGCAAGAACATTTAAAGTGGAAAGGAAGCAATCAAATAAAACATGTCTATAGCACTAGTTAAATATTTAAATATACCATAAATACAAATAAAGTCGGAAATATGTCCCGTTATTCAGAATGAAGCACAAACACGTTGCATTAATTACAATGTTTTCAGCCTGTGCGCCGCCATCTCTGTTTTCAGAATACGATGACGTCACGAGAATGGTTGGTATTAACATTCTATGTTGTTTACATAGCGGCTCATAGCCTCACAGGTAGCTTACTGCCTCAACAAAATGGATATGGACGAATTGGATAGACCCACCAATGAGGGCAGGCATCCAATTGCCTATGCTTTTGAGCCAGTAAGAGAAGTCTGAGTTTTAGTGCCCCCAACAGAGCCTGACTATGGAGGAGAAATAGATGAAGGAGAGAGAGATGTATCTGAGCGCACAGGAAACAATCGGTGGTGCTTGTGTGGGGTTTGTGTCCCTATGTCCACTGACATGGAGAGTGTCTGCTGCCATGAAATGAACCTGTAGTAATGCAGTGTAAGATATGTATATATATTGCACATTATATATTATTACATTATTATATTTTTTATATATATATATATAATAATTATTATAATATAATAAGATAAGAAAAGTAAAGTACACGGGTGCAGCAGCTGGGCTCCACGCTGCCTTACAGTTCGTTAATTTCATGATACAAGTAATTGTCGTGCCATTTGGGTGTGCACGTGAATATGCGAAAATAGTGCAACCGACGGTGTTTGCAAATGGATTATTTCCGATAACAATGGATTATTTTGGCGATGGATTAGAAATTATCAAGAGCATGGAGCGAGCTAGTCTGCAAACAAGACAATCTTCAAACAGTGAGTGTACTTGTACTAATTTATCTGTTTCTCTAGTAGTAGAAGCTAAGTGTACCTCTCGTTCCTCTGCCTGGCAAGCACGTTTCTGCGCTCTTTCGCTGCGCATAAGAGCAGCGCCCGGGTCCGATCTGACGGGTATGTCCGTGTCTCCAGCACTATATCCACTCAAATTAAAAATAGTTGGCACAGCATCTGGCTTCAGGCGATTGGTGGGACGGCGAACAAATCTCCCATCTTCAGAAAAAGCTCCCTCTTCGATGTAATCAGCCTCTATAAAGTGGTCGCTACATACTCTCTGCCCTGGTCCCATTGGGGGGCTGAGGCGTTTCAATGCAGCTAACCATCTTCGGAGCACTTCAGGCTTCTTGACGGGAATTACATGGAAATGAACTATTCTACCGCTCTCCTTTAACCGATAAAATTCGTTTGAACAGCCAGGGGCAATACAAAAGGACCCCCCTGTTCTTCTTCCAATATCCGACATGTTTATTTTAAAGAGCCAACCATTCTGATGACGTAGCGCCTGCGTTTTTAAAACATGGCTGCGCCCTAGAGGCGAAAGTCGTTATAAACATGTCATTTTACGGTGAAACTACTTGAATTTCAGTATTGATGAAAATCCATGTGTTTCCAAAAATGAAAAAACAAACAAAAAATTGACACAGTTCTCAGTGCTTCATTTCCACTTTAAGCTCAGAAACATGACTTAAAAGGATAAGGCAAAGTCCTGGGTTCTTGCATCTCCTATATCATAGTCTTTTAACCAGTCCTGAGGTTTACCCTCTCTGGCAGGATGCACTCGGTCATGCATGGTTCTCTCAGGCGTGCAGGGTTGAGATGTTCCAGCCAGTGGCTGCTCTGTAGGCATCAATGCTGCATCAGTTGCATGAGTGCGCTGGTCTGCAGGTATCGGCTGCATCAGGTACGCGTAACGCGAGTGAGGTGAGAGGAATGCCAAAGTTTTGCCATCAGAAAGTCTGTATGTGCAGGGACCCATTGCTTTTGGATTTCAACTGGCTTTGTGAATCTGGGATGTCCTTTGGGCACATGAGTCTGCTTCTTCACTCTTACTTTGTCACCTAATTTGAGAGCAGGCGCTCACACTTCCCTCTTTTTGTCACAGTATGTGTCATGATCCGCCCCTGGTTTTGTCATTCACCTGCCTGCCACCCTGATCACTCCCAATTAACCCAACCACCTTCACCTGTGTTTCCCCTATATCAGTCCTTTCCTCCCAAACATTCCCTGCCAGATTGTCTCTTGTGTTTCACAGTGCTTTCCCGCGATTCAAATCCTGACCTACCACCGATCCTGCCTGCTCTCTGATCCCTGCCTGTCTGACTCTTCTGCCGGTTCCTGATCCCCGCCTGTCTGACTATTCTCCCGGTTCCTGATCCCTGCCTGTCTGACTCTTCTGCCGGTTCCTGATCCCCGCCTGTCTGACTATTCTGCCGGTTCCTGATCCCCGCCTGTCTGACTATTCTGCCTGCCGATCCTGTATCCAAATAAACTATTGACACTGTTCCACGCTCGTCGCCAGTCTGTGCACTTGGGTTCAGCCAAACACGCACGTTACAGTATGTCTTGATCTGAGTCTGGTTTGAGACCCGCTGGCGTACCTCAGCATCACTGCTGAGGTAAGTTTGGTTCTCATCTTGCGACCAAACATCAGTTCAAAAGGTGAAGCATTCGTCATTGAATGTGGGGTTGCCCGGTAAGTCTGTAGGAAAGCGGTCATTGTTTCTTTCCATGGTGCAGCTTGTATGATGGCAGCTTGCAGACAGCTCTTCAAGACTCGATTAAATCTTACAGCTCCATTAGAAGCTGGGTGATACACAGACACCTTGATCTGTCTTATGATGCGGTCTTTGAAGAATGTGGAAAGGGCAGTGGAAATCAGTTGAGGCCCATTATCAGTCACTACACATTTAGGGTTGCCATAATGACTGAAGATATTAGCGAGGAATCCAATCATGACCTCGCTGGTAATTGATGCTGTAAAAGCCACTTCAGGCCATTTGGAATAGTAGTCAGTAAGAGCAATGGCATACCTACAGTTCCATGGGGCTGTCTCGAACGGTCCTACTATGTCCAGACCTATCTTGGTCCACGGTGCTGCAGGCAAAGGTACTGGCTGTAGTGGTGCGGCGAAAGTCTTTGTCGTCGATCCAGGCTTTGGCATAGCGTGCAGGCTGAGCTGTAAGACTGAGCAAGGGCATCCATTCCAGGGAACCAATACAACTCACACAGGCGCTGTTTAGTTCGTACTATGCCCTGGTGGTTCTCATGTGGCAGCACAACTAATGTTTTCCGTAAAGAAATAGGCACCACTAAGCGAGACCCGCGGATCACTGAGTCCCCGTGTACACTCAGTTCATTTCGCATTTTGAAGTGTGATTGCAGTTCATCACTCACAGATTTTTAAGGAAGCAGGCCATCTTTTTTGAATCTGTGCACGCAGAGCAGAGATCTCTGTGCACGATGCAGAGGCAGGATTAGTAGGCAATGGTTATCGAGACAAGCAGTCCGCAGTTTGGTTCTGTGTGCCAGCACGGTACTTACATCACAGTTGAAGCACAGCAGTCGGGCTGAACATCTTGCGATGCACATTCCAGCTCTGTCAGCACCTTTAGTAGATAGAAGAGTAGTGAGGGCCTGGTGATCGGTACGTAGATTGAACCTGTGCCCCCACAGGTTCGTCTCCACTTCTCGACTGCCAAAACACAGCCTAAGGCCTCTTTTTCATCTGTTGCATATTTTCTTTCAGCCTGTGTCAACGTTCTTGAAGCAAATGTTAAGGTGTATCTGCGTGAAGACGCAGATACACTACGCCATAGTCAGAGGCGTCTGTAGAAACGATGCTTGGCAGGGCAGGGTCATACAAGGCCAATGGTGAGCTGTCCACCAAAAGCTGTTTCAACTCCCTGAAACAGTTTTCAGCTGCATCATTCCATTTGAAGTCTGAGTCACTGCGAAGTACGGCACGCAGTGGCTAAACCACAGTTGCGTAGTTCGGTTTGAATTTGTTGTACCATGAAAGCATGCCCAGAAATGAACGCAAGGTGCCTGCATCGTGTGGTTGAAGTGCTTGTGCTATTGCTTTAACACGTTTTGTATCCGGCTCGATGCCTTGTGCGGACGCTAAGTGACCCAGAAAGCGCAGACTGGACTGTCTGAACCGGCACTTTTTATCATTGAGACGCAGACCTGCATTTGTGAGCCGCTGTAACACTTCTTGAAGTGCAGTGTCGTGCAGCGCTTGGGTGCGTCCAAAGCATATGATATCAGCTAGGTAGTTGTTGACGTTTGGAACAACTTGCAGGACGACTGACATCATCTTCTGAAAAGCAGATGGAGCTGACGCTAAACCATAGGGTACTCTGCAGAATCGGAAAAGGCCTTAATGGGTTATGAATGCAGTAAAATCCCTACTATCGGGATGCAGAGGAAGTTGATGATAGGCACTCTCAAGGTCAATTGTGGAAAACATGATTGACCCGGCAAGAGTAGAAAGCAGTTCATCCATATGTGGTAGAGGATGACTGTCAACCACTATGGCTTTATTTGGTTATCTGAGGTCAACACACATTCTTATGCCACCTGTTTTCTTCTGTGTCACGACGATGGGTGAAACCCAGGGTGATGCGTAAATCCTTCAATCACCCCAGCAGGGCCAATCTGTTAAATTCATCAGACACATCAGATCTGACAGCAAAGGGCAGACGTCGTAGCTTTTGGCGAACAGGTATGGCAGACTCAGAGACCTTAACTTTATGCATGAAACCTTTCACACGACCCACTGTTGGAGCTTACGCTTCGGCTTTGGAGAGCTACATGACTGGGCTGGAGGCGGGAGGGTTGCAGGCAGGTGAGGCAGAAAGGACCTTGTCACCTTCAATACGCAGCTTAAGTGCAGTTATCAAATCCATGTCCATTAGTGTCTCAGTCTCTGTTACATAAAAGTTCACTTTACAGTATTCACTGTTCCTCACCATTGTAGTGGTTGGAGTTTGGGAGTACTCCAATCGAAGCACTTTGATTGGAGTACTCCAATCAAAGCACTTTGATTGGAGTTTGGGAGTATGTCGCAAGATGAGCTGCAGGCAGCTGTAGAGGCACTCCCTCAAAGTATTCCTCTACTGTGCATGCTGGCAAAACTGACACTGAGGCTCCCGTATCCACTGTCTTTTGCAATGTCCCAGCACGAATGTCCACAGTGCAATGTAGTTTTGCTGTTGACTCTGACTGTTGCAGCAATAGCAAAGTAGATTCCGGTATTTCCACTTGAGGCATGCTATGAGTCTGTGCAGCTGACCTACACACGCGCGCAAAATGTCCCTTCTTGTTGCAGGTTTTACACGTTTTAATCGTGGGGCATTCCATTGCATTAGCCAAATGCTTGTCTGATCCACAATGAAAACATGAGCGGGAATTTGTAACAGGAGTGTAACTGGCAGTAGAATGGCTTGCAGATGAGCCCGAACGTGCATTCCTGTATGGCTGTCTACTCTTCCCTTTTTCTTGAACTTGGATTGCATGTACAGGCAAGCTACTTTTAACAGTCATGCACTTCGCTTGTTCTCCAGCTGACTCCATCTGACTAGCAATAGTGGTAACCTGCTCCAGTGTTAACTTTTCTTTTAGCAACAGTCTTTCTCGGATATGTGGATTTGCAACATGTTCCACTAGCTGGTCACGTATCATGTCATCACAGCTAGCAAATACACAAGTAGCAACTAACCTTTGCAAAGCAGTCACGTACTGAATGATTGATTCATCAGCTAGCTGGACTCGTTTCCTAAATGTGTGTCGTTAGACGACGTTTACCTTTGGCGTGAAGTAGCCATGCAGGGCAGCTATCGCAGTTGCCAATGTAGCACCAGTCTCCGGCAATGTGTAAAATATTCTTTGTCCCTCTGTTCCTAAACAGTGAAGCAAAAGGGCACGTTGTCTTGCCTCAGTCCATTTTAGTCCATCCACGTCGATGGCTAAGCAGTAGTTCTCGAATATTCTTTCCCATACCTTGAATGGAACGGCGGGCTCCCCCGGCGCAGGCAGAAAAAAATTTGGGAAAGGCGAAGAGAAGGAGAGAGGGGTGCGGTTTCAGACATCTCCCCCCCCCTCCCCACCCCCGCCAAGCTCAAGGTGTTTTTGACCAGCGGTCCAAGGCTCTACAGTGATGCAAAAGAGGCTGCCAACAAACTACAGAGAGAGGGTTTCCCCATCATCCAGGATACCAATCCCAGCCCAGCCGTGAAAATAGGCCAGGCGCAGTGGGATAAAATAAGAGGCAAGTGCCCCCAGCTAGCACCTCACTCGAAGCTGATAAGACACAAGCTGCGTGCCTTCCGCCGCAGCCCTAATACAACCTGAACCCAACAGATGGCAACAAGTGGTCTGGTAATCTGTTTTTTGTTTTTTTCTCTTTTTACTCAATGACTTGCAATGACTGCCCTTGGCCTAAGAGAAGATGTTTTACTGAGACTGGGAGTAGTTGTGTTGGAAGCTACCATAGAGGCTCAATGTTATTTTTTGCACTTTTGGGAGCAATCTCATTGATTACTCCAAAGAGGGGCCCTTACTTTGAGCTAGGTTTTCCCCCCAGATTTCAGGAGCACACGACATGTTCTCCTACCTTTGAAGTCTGCTTGTTTTGTTGTATGTTTTTGTTACCATACATGTTCAAGGCCAACATGTTCTGGTTTACACTGGGCCATCAGAGACAGATCTTAACTATGTCAATGTATCAGGAATACAAGGTAATATCACTTAATGTGACAGAATGCTGTGAATAGAAGTAAAGTTATTGCTATAATTAAAAGGGAAGGTTTACATGTCAATTTCTGGCAAGAGACACACCTATCTGATGTAGAATACAAAAAACTAAAACTGAAGGGGTTCAAGAACACGTTTTACTCCTCATATAAATCAGGGCGTAGGAAGGGTGTGGCCATTTCACTTAACTACCAGCTGAAATCAAAGATAGGGCAGGTCGCTTTATACTGATTAGAGGTAAAATAGACCACAAAGAACTGACCTTACTAAATGTGTACATGCCTCCAGGACATGATAGATCACTCTATCAAAAAATAATTAATCTACTAATTCGTGAGGCGTCAGGAATAGTTATCTGTGGGGGTGATTGGAATGTTCAGTTACAGTATAAACTTGACTCTAACAATTTACACAAGTACAAAAATGGGAATTCCTTAATTATGCGAAAATTACTAAAGGAATCTGGTATGATAGATGTATGAAAAGACCTACACCCCTCAGAAAAAAATACACTTACTACTCATCTCACCACAAAGAATATTCTAGATTTGACAATTTTTTCATGTACACAGTAGACACAGGATAAGTGCCTGCAAGATAGATATTAGAGATCTTTCAGACCATTCAGGGGTATATCTCACACTGCACCTGGATAATAAAAAGAAGGATTCACTATGGCGTCTCATTGAAGTCTAATGAACGACAAAATATATAAGGAATTTATTAGGAAAGAATTTAAAGATTACTTTCTAAACAATGACAATGGAACAGTATCACCAAATGTTTTGTGGGATGCCTGGAAAGCGGTAATTAGAGGAAGACGTTCAGCTTTCTCAGCTTATAGGAAAAAGGGTCAATAGAAACATCTACTTGAATTGCATGCTAAAATGAAAGATTTTGAAATTCCACATTTTACTCAGAAAAACCCACAAGTATTGACGCAACTAAAATGTATCAAACAGGAAATAAATAAGATCTACAATGAACAAAATGAGATAAAATTTTGATTTAGCAGACAGAAATATTATGAAACTGGTCCTAAGGCTATGAAGCTTCTCTACTGGAGACTACGTAAACAACAAACCGAGAGAACTATTTATAAAATACGGAATACGAGCCCTAATATAATGTGTTACAAACTAGAGGATATGCAACAATCTTTTGACACTTCGAAGATAGACCAATTTTATTTACTATTCTTCCTCAATAGGTGACGAGCAAAATAATATTATGACCTCAGATATAACAATTGATGAGCTGGATAAAGCGATTTCACGACTGAAAGCTAATAAAGCGCCGTGGTCTGATGGCTTCATCAGTGAGTGGTATAAAGCCTTTAAACCTGAGTTGGCACCATTGCTCTTTGAGAAGGTTGAGAATGAATTGGGGGGAAGGAACTTTGGTTTTGACTCCCTCAAGAACATGAACCACGACATGGAGGAGAAAGGGATTGTTGGCGGCGAATGTCTCCCGCTTGAGCCCCGCTGCGGGACCACCGCCGGAGGCGGAGGTGCATAAGCGCTGCCCGGCAAAGATCCCTTTCTCCTCCTTGTCGTGGTTCATGTTCTTGAGGGAGTCAAAGCCAAAGTTCCTTCCCCCCAATTCATTCTCAACCTTGGCTGAGATAACCCCCAATACGAGTCTCGTTGTAGAAATACCAGAGACGAGAGTCCGACGTGTTATGCGCCATCACACCAACAGCAGAACGGTTATCCAAATAACAAGGAAGTGTACAACACTTGCGTTACAGTCCTGGAGCTCTATATCTAAATAATATCATATAATACATAGATATCTATATCATATAACATATTGTGTGCGCCTCCAGACGATATTATGAATCACAAACGACTTTGTCGGGTTCTGCGACGTCTCTGGTTCTTCCATTTTCACATCAACCTGAAGTCGACTGAACCGCGCGCTGCCTGCTGCCTGCTTCCCGCTGCCGGGCGATGGTGCCTCGCGGCAACCGGCGGCATGTCGCGGTTCATGTACTTGAGCGAATCAAACCAAAGTTCCTTTCCACCAATTCTCAACCATGGCTCAGATAACCCCCACGACAGTCTCGTTGTGGAAATACAAGACACGTCAAAGAACCGACAAGAAACACTTGCGTTACAGTGTGTGTATTCACACACACACATGTGGCGCTCGCACGGTCGAGTCTCATTGGCGGGCCAACGTCTCTGGGCGGGCCAGGCAGAGTAAGGGGAGGAGCTGAGATTCCTGATGACGTCATGAGCACAGACATTCCAAATCAGCTTGAGCCTCCGTTTTTTCAAAGGCGAGCAGAACAGCTAGTGCTAGTTTTACACCAAACGCAAGTTTTAGCAGCTGGGGGACCATAGGCAGGCTAGGGGAACTCATATTTATGTTAGAAAACCTCCCAAAGTGAGATTTTCATGTCATGGGACCTTTAATAGATGGACTTTACTACCACTGGACACGTCGAATAGAATTGAAACGGTCAAAATGGTTGTGCTCCCCAGGCTTTTGTACCTATTCCAGTCTCTTCCTGTTGCTATCCCCCCTACGGCCATTAATGACTGGAATAGGATGATTTCAAGGTTTTTGTGGAATAGCAGAAGACCCCGGATTAAATTTAAAACCCTACAACTGCGCATAGACAAGGGCGGATTTGCCCTTCCATGCATTGAGGATTATTACACCGCCGCTCAGCTAAGACCACTTGTATGTTGGTGCAATCCAGAGTATTCAGCTAAATGGAAAGACTTAAGGTACGGCCACACTGAACGCGTTAGAAATCGGCATTTTCGCATAGGGAACCTTTGGTTTAGGCGTGTAGACGCGCTACACGCGTTAAAGCGGCGCGTTAGGGGCGTTAGACGCACGTAATGACGCATTTAAACGACACACCAACACGCCGAGTTACATTTTTTTAACTTTTAACGCCAGTAATGCGTGACGCTTGCACAGAAGCACATGGCGGACATCTTACTCTTTATTCTTGGTGGAAATAGTAACATAGTTACGCCATTAAAAGTGTTTATGTAAACATTTTTAGTGAGAAATGTGCATTTTACTTTCACAATGTTCGGTGAATGTGAAGGATGTTTGGTTTGATAGTTATGACGAAGAGGGAACACTCCATTCACTTGCCTGGGCAGCGTCTTTGGTTGCTATGCAACCTCAACGTCTTTGCCTGACTATTTCTCTGCTGATCAACACTACGAATGCTGGAAACACACCAGACACACCATGTGAAGTTATTTAACCCGATTGTTATTTATATCCGAGATTATTTAATCTACCCGATCTAAACTCTATCATGCACCCAAACACGGCAGCGTTTGGGTTTCCTACCTCGGACTCCTAAATAAGGCGCAGCGATGGTGGCTGCGTAGGCGCGTTGAACCATTTTTGTGACACACAATCATCAAGCGTCAGGTTAGGAGCGTTATCATCAAGCACCTTTTAGGAATTTAGGCTTTTTGAATCTCTGGCACAGTCTATATTGGGTGATTGTCAAAACCGAGACACCTACATGTATAAACTAGATCAGTGGACCAGACAGTCCATTATGGTGTGGTTTAAGACTTGCAAAAAGCTCCACCTTGTGAAGCATGCAAGAATATTGAAATGGGTGGCTTATAACTCTGACTTTTTACCGGCAAACCTTGATAAGGAATTTAAACAGTGGGTATACAAAGGTATAACTGATTATTGCTCTATAGCCATTGGCTGTAATCTGGAATCATTTGGTCGTCTTTCGAATGTATTTGACCTTGAAATGTGACTTCTTCAGGTGTCTCCAGGTCAGGGACTATTTTAGTAGGGAAATCCAACAACTAGGGAATAGTGAATCTAAATTGATAAATATATTTTCAGAGGCATATAAGGCCAATGGTAGCAAACATTTGATTTCACGGATATATAGGGAACTGCAGAACTCAAAGGACCAGTCCCCCGTCCAGGTCAGGAAAAATGGGAGAAGGAATCAGGCCTGAAGATATCTGAAGAGGAATGGAGTGATATTTGGGAAAATCAGGTTAAAACTACCAACTCAAGATCTTGCCGTGAATTTTCCTGGAAGAATATTATGCGTTTTTTTGTGACTCCAAAAATGAAATTCATGCAGCAGGGATCTCAGGGCCAGAGTGGATGTTGGAGGCAATGTGGCAAATCAATGGCTGATCATTTCCATCTATTTTGGGACTGCTCTTGTATCCAGCCATTCTGGGGTGAGATAGTTAAAGAAATTAGTTCAATTTTTGGAATAACAGTTGTTAACTCCTTTGTCATACTATACCTGGGTAAACTCCCAGACTAAGGGAAAATCCACCATCTAAAGACGAATGGATTGTAATTGTCGAAGAAATAATCTGTTTTGAGGGACTGACCTTTTCCTTAAGGTTACATTTTGATCGTTATATCAAGGCCTGGGAAAAATGGTCTGTCTAGTGTTAGGAATGTAACCCACTTTAAATGTAAAGTTTCCTTTTCCCGTCCTTTTTACTTTTCTATCCTCGCACTCTAGTATGGCCCATGTTTGCCCTGTGTTTATTGTCTGTTTGTTTGTTCTTATTCATCCTGAAAAACAAATAAAAAGAAAGTTTTGAAAAAAAAGAAAGAGCAATGGCATTCCATTGGAACATTAAGTGATGGATTAACCTTCCAAATCCCGCCAAAGAACAGTCAAGAGGTATCGACTGTCAATGCCATCTAAGATGCACTAGGTTTTCCTTTTCCAAGTCATCTTTAAAAGCTAAACAAATCCTTCATGAACTCAAGCTAAAATTGGGATGAAGTCAACCCAAAGAAGAGCAACTCGTGGCAAATATCCGTCGTCTTGATATTACAATGACGTCAGATTCAGAAATTCTTGCACAGAACTAGATGAAGTAGGAAATATCCACATGCTTAACCATCCTTAACATCAACTTAGACCGTAGTCCAATTTGCTTCCCTTTAGATTTTTTACCAGGCACAGGAGAGCCATGAGTCTCAAAGTGACCGTTTTGACTAATGGTCACATTAGCTGTCTGAGAGCCAATCCCTTTGATGTACCAACTAGTCTGTTGTTCAGGACCACACAATCAGATCTGCCATCGACCTTTATGCCTGAATAATTAATTAATTAATTATGGTTAATCTTCCATAAACTCTGTAGCAAAGCGGGCATCACAAGTATTCATCTAAAAAGTTCAGTACGGGCAGAACATAAAGTAAAAAATAGATATTATTGAACATGCCATCTACTGCATGAGGGTTCCCTCCAGAAAAGATAATTGTACCTTAAGAGAAAGACCACTCTATGTGTTCCCCTAGATATGCTGGCTCTCCCTATACATACTTAAAAACATCCAGTTTTAAAGAGAATACCGTGCCCACCTGACCCCCCTATACTTGTTAGAAAGATTTGCCGTTCAAAGGCATTTTGCGTGGTGGCTCATTGGAGGCAGAAATCTGATGGTCAGGAGCACCACTATAGTGCCGTTGACCAACTCTTCAATAGCGTCGACTTTTCTTCTACTCCTGCATGCCTACCATCTGCCAAGGCTTTTCCACTGATCCTGAAGTCAATGAGGAGGGGAGAATCATCTCACCCAACTGAAAAGTCACCTCCTCTTCGGGATGCCTTCATCCTTTCTTCAACCCAAATGGTTATGATTCATTGGCTGCCGGGTCTGTGATAATTTGGTATTTTAAATCTGAATGTTAATTACCTCTATACAGCATGATTATTTTGCCTGTGATGCCAACCGGTGGAAAGGGCCGGTTTAAATTTCATCCAATATCATGTATCCCTTCACGATCAAGGCAGGCACCACTGGCAAGCAATTCAATTTGGCACTATCAATGAATGGATTGTGTAACTGCAGGCAGTGTTTTACTGCTCTGTGGGGTATTATATGTAATTCGGTCTTTGACCTCAAGGTGGACTTGTGTTATTTCTTGTAAATGTATCCGTGTTATTTCTGGTTCGTTGGTTTTGTCGAGAAGCTTCGAGAAGCTAGTGTCGCAGCTGCAGACATGTCACGTTCTATAAACGTTCTAAGCTTTTATGTTTCAAGGCAACAAGAAAGATTTAAGCTAACCCCATTGGCTACAAGCAGGCAAAGTGGTTAGTGTTGTGTTTTTGTTACCTTTTGTTTGCCGTGAAGGATTTGTATGCTCTTGGGTAATTGTTTGTGTGTTAAACTAATTTCATGTCTGTATTGTATTGTAGTTCTACGGTGTGATTAAACCATCAGTAAAAGGAGCCGGAGCCTCGAGTATTTCAATGGGCGTTAGTAGAACACTACACTGCATCGTGAAGACTCCAAGATGGACGTAACACGGCCACTAACAGTGTGCGTCACCGCACACTGTTAGAAGGAGGTACCGCAATAAGAACTGTCGCGATTGAATCACAAGGAGATGACGTTAAAGTCTACACAAGCAAGAATGCTGAAGATCGCATCTTGAAAGTAGCACAAGTAATCTGCCATTTAAGCTGCGTTGTGGACATTTAATTTGTGTGCTGCGGATATTTTATTTGCGGTTGGTTGTAAGAATCAAAGTGACTTAGTAAATACAGTGCTTTGAAGTGATTTAAGTGTAAGATGTTTTAAGTTTAACATCAAATTATTCCATGTGATTTCATACAAGTGGGTTTTTCATATTAAGACTACCTAAGATTTCATAGCCATTATTTTTTGTCTTACATTGCAATTCTAAGCAGGTTTTACAAAAGTGCGATGCCTTGATGTGTAGTTAAACAAGTTTAAGCTAAGTCAATCCCAAAGGCCTTATACAGTATATTGCCTATTTTATTTCATATCAGCACATTTGAGAAGTACATTTCATTTAAATGTCAACACATTCATAAACATTTAACATGTCACAAACAAGCATAAGTGCTACACAGGCAACTAAAGAAGCCAAGCATGGAGACCCACAAGAAGATGGTGAAAATACCCCAGCTCAAGCTGACTCGGGTGAGCAAGCTGAAGCGACAGCACAAGACGCACAATCCCCTACATGAGAAGAAGCGAACGTCCACGAACGCTAACTGAAAAAGGAAAGGCTCAGCTGGATGAAAGGTTGTGTGAACTGAACGCACATTTTGTGAAGCTATATGGAAAGTGGAAATATCACATTAATGGCTTAAGACGAACCATTAGGGAAAATGATGCTGTGGATCTGATTGAGGATGTTGCAAGCACAATCAACTCTATCCAAGATCAGATTGACGAAACTTACCTCAAAATAAGAGATATTGCAACTCCGGAACCTGAAATCCGGAGAATAAATGACACATGTAATGCACTCACTGTGACTGCAAATAAAAGGGCTCAACAATACCTCAGTGGTAATGAAGATTCAGAAGTTGTACCCTGGCCTGAAGCTGAGTCAGTGTTTGACAACACAGTATCCAGTGCAAGCTCGCTTAAACCCAGCTGTAAGTCGAACACCTCTTCCAGTCTGTCACGGTACAATAAACTACAAGCAGCGGCCGAAGTTGCAGCTGCACAAGAAGTTCTCAAAATAATGAAAGAACAACATCAACGAGAAGAAGAGATTCGGAAACTTGAGGTGGAGGAACAAATGTTAACGGCTAAAAGAGAAGCTGAAGAAAAGGAAATTGAAGCGGAGAATGCTGGAAAACAAACTCAGTTTATTTCAGAAAGCGCTGCTAGAAAAACGGAGCTGGAAAAGAAAAGGCGAGAAGTGGAACGGTTGGAGGAAATAAAAAAGCACAATGCAGCACAAGCCAGGCTGAATATTTTCTCAGAAGATCATTATGACGAGGTAGCGCACCAGTCAGCCATTTTGACTGAACAGAGTCAAGACATCTATCCATCCTCACTAAAGGTTCCAGTTTCCCTCTACCAACCATCCGCTCTCAACCCTGTAAGCAACCCCTTCTATCCTGCTCAACAAGCACCGCCTCCCCAAGCTAGCCCTGCTCAGCAAACCATACCTGATCCTTCTTACCATCCACACCTAGCTGACATCACTAAGACCTCTCCCCCACATCCCTCAATGTTCACATCGGAATACACACCTCAACCAGCCAGTTTCCCTCAATCTCCAATGGTTCAGAAAGCCATCCTCAATCAACCTCTTACCATTCAACAAGTCCCATTTACCAAGGTTCCCACTACTCACTCACCCACATTCACCACCTCTCATGAAGCCTCCAATGATCTTGTGAGAACACTCGCTGAAGCGATTACAGCCAATCGTATCTCAATCCCAGAACCGGCTGTCTTCGTAGGAAATCCTCTCAAGTATAATGATTGGAAGCTTTCATTCTGTACTCTGATTGATCGGAAGAACCTGCCAACTCAAGAAAAACTCTTCTTTTTGCGCAAGTACGTTGGTGGCCCAGCCAAAAGAGCTATTGAAGGACATTTCCTAGTAGCAACAGAAACGGCTTACAAAACCGCCTGGGACAAACTTGAGGACAGATACGGCAATCAGTTTGTTATTGGTAAGGCATACACGCATGGCATAAAATCGGCCACAAGGACAGCGAAGACCTTCGTGAGTTTGCGGATTTTCTAAGCAGTGTTGAATCAGCCATGCCTTATGTTCAAGGTTTACAAGCTCTTAACGACTGTGTGGAAAAGACTGGAACTCTCAGCTGCTGTATTCGCCACAAGAACAAGCGATATGCTTATGCGTGAACTAGAACTGGAAGGCCTATGTGAATACTTTTGGACTGATTCCAAGGTTGTTCTTGGCTACATTAATAATGACGTAAGGCGATTCCACGTATTTGTAGCCAACCGCGTTCAGCGGATTAAATCCAGCACAGAGCCAAGTCAGTGGCATTATGTTGCTTCAAAGGAGAACCCAGCTGACCATGCCTCTCGTGGGCGCACTGTAAAGGAGCTTGTAGAGTCCAACTGGTTTACAGGACCGAGTTTCCTGTGGCAAAGAGAACTCCCTCAGGAAGAAGAAATTAAGGTGGGAAAGCTTGATGACGAGGACCCAGAACTCAAAGGAGCACAGGTTCACACTACTGAAGCACAGGAGGAAAGGTCACTGTCAGATCGTTTACAGAAGTTTTCAGACTTAAGGACAGCGGTAAGAGCCATAGCAAGACTTAAGCGGTGTGCAAAGGAGATAAAGGGTCCAAAGACAGGATCTGATAAAGTTACTACACTCGAAGAAAGACAGGAAGCTGAACAATTCATAATCCATGCAGTTCAAGGAGAAGCGTTCAGTGAAGAAATAAAATCTCTGAAGCAAAGCAAAGAGCTGCCTGAGAATAACCCAACTAATGCGCACAAGTTAAGTCCATTCATCGATAGTCACGATATCCTGAGGGTGGGAGGGAGATTGACAGATGCAGCACTTCATCCCCACGTGAAACACCCAGCTATCCTTCCAAAAGGGCATCATGTGTCTCGCCTATTAATTAAGCACTTCCACAAGAAGGTGCTACATCAAGGTCATGGAATGACCATCAATGAACTACGCTCCAACGGAATTTGGATTCTTGGTTGTAGCAGTGAAGTGTCATCCTTTATCTTCCGATGCGTTAAGTGCAGGAAGCTTAGAAAGTGTACTCAAGAACCAAAAATGTCCGACCTTCCACTAGAGAGGATGGAAGCCACCCCTCCTTTTACATACAGTGGTATGGACTGTTTCGGACCATTTTATGTGAAGGATGGCAGGAAAGAGCTCAAGAGATATGGGGTCCTATTTACCTGCATGTGCTCAAGAGCTATCCACATCGAGATGTTGGATGACCTCACCTCTGATGCCTTCCTCAACGCGCTGCTTTGCTTTATTGCTTTAAGAGGCAACGTAAGTCAGCTTCAAAGTGACCAAGGCACGAATTTCGTGGGTGCACGAAATGAATTCAAGGAACTTATGAAAGAAATCGAGCAAGAACGTGTCAAAGAACTGGGATGCAGCTTTGTCATGAACCCACCTGCTTCCAGTCACATGGGTGGTGTCTGGGAGAGGCAGATACGAACGGTCCGAAGTGTCCTTACAGCCATCCTAGACCAGTCTGCAAGAAGACTAGACAGTTCTTCACTGAGAACCTTCCTAGATGAAGTAATGGCTATAGTGAATAGTCGACCGTTGACCACAGAGCATCTCAATGATCCATCAGGACCAGAACCGTTGACGCCAAATCATATTCTGACAATGAAATCGTCAATCATTGAACCGCCACCTGTAGAGTTCGTAAGAGAAGATCTCTATCTGCAGAAGTGGTGGAAGAGAGTTCAGTTCTTGTCAAATGAGTTCTGGAACAGGTGGAGAAAGGAGTATTTGCTGAGTCTGCAACAGAGAAGTAAATGGAACAAGGACAGGAGAAATGCTAAAGTGAATGACATAGTCCTGTTACAAGATGATGCCACATCCAGAAATCAGTGGAAGATGGCAAAGGTTACCGAAGTCTTCCCAGGAGTTGATGGGAAAGTCAGAAAGCTCAAACTACTGCTTAGTGACACAACACAAGACAGTAAAGGCACATACACAACTAGACCATTTTATTTGGAAAGGTCCATACATAAAACGGTACTGTTGCTTGAAGCTGAGTATAAGTTAAATTCATTTGCGAAAGTGATGTAACCACATTGTCTGATTACACAATGTTTTGTTTTGGGAAAGACGCTGTTCACTATGTTAAGTTTGTTAGGAATCATACGTTGTCTGATGGTGGGAGTGTAACTGCAGGCAGTGTTTTACTGCTCTGTGGGGTATTATATGTAATTCGGTCTTTGACCTCAAGGTGGACTCGTGTTATTTCTTGTAAATGTATTCGTGTTATTTCTGGTTCGTTGGTTTTGTCGAGAAGCTTTGAGAAGCTAGTGTCGCAGCTGCAGACAAGTCACGTTCTATAAACGTTCTAAGCTTTTATGTTTCAAGCAGGCAACAAGAAAGATTTAAGCTAACCCCATGGGCTACAAGCAGGCAAAGTGGTTAGTGTTGTGTTTTTGTTACCTTTTGTTTGCCGTGAAGGATTTGTATGCTCTTGGGTAATTGTTTGTGTGTTAAACTAATTTCATGTCTGTATTGTATTGTAGTTCTACGGTGTGATTAAACCATCAGTAAAAGGAGCCGGAGCCTCGAGTATTTCAATGGGCGTTACAGATTGGAAGACATCATGAAGGATGTCTCCACAAACTCCCCTGATTTGCTCTGCACTTGGATATATATTTCATATTAGAGAGATGTCACAGGTGTTCAACCCTAGGAGCAGCACCTGGCACCAGTTTCAGAAAGTGGTGCCAGATGAAAGTTTTTCAATAGAGATGACATTATCCCAGAGGTTTTTTTTATCTTTACAGAAATCGAATCAAAGTTCCTAGCCATTGGGATTATCCCTTCCACTTTTCGAAACTGTTGGAGGGTGTGTCCTGCCCAAACCTTCGGTTATATGCAGACACCTCATAAGACGCTCGTAAAATGCCCTGGGACAACCGTTGGATAGGTCATTTCAGGCAGTTACAGGAACAGGAACTTGACCAGTTTTATATTGAAGCCAAATATCAAACTTCATTCATCTCAAATTTTGGTTATATCTCTTTTATTTACAAATAAAAAAAACATGACAGCGTAGACATACAAACACGGTTCCACAGTGACATGGCGACTGTTGTAATGTGTGAATAATCACACAAAGAAACGGGGTTTACCTGAATGTTTGAATCCTCCTAATGTATTAACAGATTCATAACAGTTTTATTTCAGGTCTAAAACAGCAGTCTGAACCAAAAAGCATTATGCTTGGACGGATCAAGTGATGTCCAGACTGAGACCTAAATCAGAACATAGTCTTCAACAGGGATTCACCAATTCTACTTTTTCATCATAGTAATATTGATATTACTTAATATTGGAATAGAATATCTTCTCCAAGTGTTATATATGCTGTATAATGGATATCATTATATATGCAAATATAATTATATCCATTCATTTTCCATAAAACATATGTATATATAGTAAATTAAGGGATGCATTGTGACATCCATGATACAAATTTTTAGGTTGGTATTGTATCAATGTAATATGCTACTTGTTCATCATTATCTTAATTATTTGTATCGTCTAATAATGTAGCAAAATTCTACTTGAGTCAAAGTTCATTGTACAGATTCAAACTATATAATTTAAAAACATCAACTCTATTAATTAATTAATGGAAGTTACGGATACAAATTATGTTATTCATGTGAATTAAAAGTATTAGTTTAAACTGAGGTATATTTTATACTTCACAGAAAAGGTGTTTTTTTTTTCTTTATGCTGCATCTAATAACATGGTTTGACAACATAGTATATTTAATATATATGTTATATGGTAAGAAAAATAATATCATTAGCAGCTCTATGCAAACCCCAATATTCCATATTTGAAGCATGTCTGAAAATTATAATGTGTGCTAATTAAAAAGTATAAATGAATTACAAAAAAAGTAAACATTAAAACATACGATAATATTACCATGTATATAATCAGAGGAACAATGATCTAAAGGAAAACAGAAGAAAATATTTTTTTGAGGGGCATCTTTCGGGTGGTTAATGGAAGTATCTCGTCCAAATGAAAAAGTGAGGCATACTAAAAGATTGTGGAGGAGGGGAGGGGTGCAACAAGCATGCCCCTTCTAAGCAGTCCACCACAAAGTCAGAAATAGGTTCTTGTATCATCATGGCCCATAGTGATCAAAGCTTCCAAGGTATTCCAGCGCTGCCCTGTAACATAACTGGTACTGGTCCTGAAAACAAAACCAATAAAGTAAAGACGTTAGACTTTGCTGTGATGGGAAACTGAGTAACACTTTATCTTATGTATTTCAGATTCTCTCTTCTTCTCTCTCTAACATCTCTGAACATATTGCATGGATGCAGCCAAGACAAGCATTCATTGAGGTCTAAAACAAATTAATAAAATGCATAATTTGCATTTTTCTCTCTCCTAAACTACTATGACTATGATGTGGCAGTGCTATGCATTATATACAAAGTATGGAAAACAACATTTGACCTTTATAAAAGTTTAAACAACTTTAATATTTACATGACATGTTCCCTGTCCCACAGAATGTGTATATTTTAGATGATTGAAGCTAGTTGGAGCCCTGGCCTGATGAGGAACCAGTACAGCCCAGTCTTAGCTCACGCTGTACCTCTGTCTGCACCATTGCGGGTCTCTGAGTTCTCAGCATCTTGACTGTCTGGAAGAGGTCTACCACTCCCTCGTATCTCATCCTCTCCAGCACAATGCTCAGAGCGATGAAAACACCTGTCCGTCCAACACCCGCACTGATGACCAAACATTCACATGTTAAAGAGTCTCAGAGTGCTTTATTCTTGAGGATCTTTCTAGTACAGATATTTTTTAAATAGGTTAGGGTAAGGATTAGGTTTGGCATTAGAAAAGTAAAATATGGCAGTTTAACAAATCAAACAATCAAATCAAGGAAACTTTATCCTGATGTTTTGGATTACCGGGAAAACATTAAAAGGGCAACTGTATAGCCTTTGGTGTGATTTCTGCTGCTTATCAGGGTTTCTGTTTAAGATGAAGAAAAACTGATAAAATGATGAATGTACCATTGTAAATATACTGTGATGAGATGGTTACCTGCAGTGTACGGTGATCGGTCCATCTTGTCCAAACTGTTCTTTGGTTTTGTGAACCTGGCCAATAAAATCAATGAAGCCCTCTCCGGTTTTTGGAACACCTTGCTCAGGCCAGTCAGTAAACTGAAACTGTCTAATGGTCCTAGACTGGCCATCCTAAATGGGTAGACAATTCATTCATTGTAATGCTATTGAATAATTTTCATCAAATCATTAAATGTGTATTCCTCAACCACTTAGGAATATCATGTGATGCATGAGAGGAACAGCAGGTACCCTGGCGTCCGTGACCTTGAACTCTCGGAGGATGTACTGAGGCATGTTGTACTCTGCCATGGGGTCCACCACAAAATACTGGTAGCGGGCTGATCGCTCAGCTGGCCAGTACTGATGGCACTTCTCCTACGAAAAAGGAATAGTTCATTCAGAGTGACCATATACAGCAAATTAACCATTTTAAAAGATGCAAGAATGAGCTATGCTTGGATGGAATTCACTTTTTGCATTAGCAATTACAGTAACTTCTCGCCCCTTGGCAGGGGCGAGAGTTCTACTGAAGTAACAGCCTGAGATAACACAACCTTATATGTACATAAGTGGGTTTGTGTTCAGCTTTAAATCCAAACGCTTCAAAATGCCTCATTAGTGTGCATTTCCACAGTTTGCATATGTCTACATGTCAAAACTTTGTTTCCGTCTTGTCTTTGGGTGCTTCTGTGTATGGTACATGTGTGGGTCACCCACCCTCCCCATCTCCCGGAGTTTGGTGAGCATGACGACAATGGTGGAGTTATGTTCCCAGAGCATCCTCCAGAAGTCCTCGGTGGTCTCTGCTAAGGGGCCCTGTGTAGCCATATAGGCTCTCTGTTGCCTGCAGAAAGGAAGGACGAGATGGCAGCATACTTACAAGTTTTGGTCACACTTAATAATAAGCGTACACTTTTGAACCATTAAAAAACATTAGGTAATGCAGTGGTGCATTATTATGTAGCGTCTAGGGATGTCCGATATTGGCTTTTTTGCCGATATCCGATATGCGATATTGTCCAACTCTAAATTTTCGATTCCGATATCAGCCGATACCGATGTCGATATTTGGGTTATTTATTTTTCCTCAAACCTAATTTAGGTAACATTACATATCTCCTGTTGTGGAATTAACACAACATGCTTAATGTTATTGTGATGCCCCACTGGATGCATTCTTGAATGCAACAAGGCTTTCCAAATGTTAACATTGTCTGTGCAAAATAAGAAAAATACTTCAACTTAATTTAAGGGAAAAGTGCCATGTTTATTTTTATTTTTTAAATGGTCTCAGACAACAGTTTGGATTACACTCTCCCTGAGATAATCTTGACAATGCCCACAACAAATAGGGCAAACTTGACTTCACAAATGATAAAACATTGTACAACAACTATGTGCAACATAGCAGTATGTTTCTTTAACTAAAACTCAATAACCTTAATTGAATAAATGCACAAATATGAGTCAATTACAATGTGCACTGTACTGCACAATTTTGAAAACATTTATTTGAGCTATAAAAATAAAAAAAATCGGTTTTAAGGCAAAAAAAATCCGATACCGATATTGACCGATATTACATTTTTATGCTAATATCGGGCCGATAATATCGGTGGGCCGATAATATCGGACATCTCTAGTAGCGTCAGTATAGTTTTAGGCGTTAGGGTTAGTCCTGAAAAAACAAAAACACCACATGAAAGAGATGATGTGACAGTACCAATGAACACATTAGTAAATCAATAGAGTCTGATTTACAGGCTCTATTGTAGCCTTATTGTAAATCATACTGATTACTCTTAGTAGGATTTACGAAGAATAATCATTAATAAGTGATTACTAGACCATTAGATAAATGATCTGTCATTTAATGCTTATAACTGCAATAACTAATGATTATTATTGGTTGTTTATTGTAGCCCTATTGTAAAAGTTTAACAAAGTTATTTTTATATTTCAATGTATTCAAAGATAGTTCAATTAATTGTGGGTTCTACGCCTTTGTTATTTTCTTTCATTTTGTTTTACAATGATTATTTGTATATCATTTTCGTAATTTGATAGATTGCACATTAATTAAGATGCAAAATCCACCAGGGAGCAGTGTTTTATTAAGCAAATGATCCACAAGCATGAACCAAATGTGCATGAAAAAGACATGGCTGTCTATATTTACATATCGCTAAGTTATACATGGTATATATGATATATAAGGTATATCACGGTTTTAATTCAGCATTTCAGGAATTGCAATACAAGCCTAACCCTGAACTCCTGTGTCAAAACTCCTTTGCCTCATGTCATTTTGGTAACTGCTGTTAAAAGACAGAGCTTTGCTGTGTGTACAGCAATGAAACAATCAGTACGGTCAAATGGCACAATTATGCGATTATAATTTAACAGACATCCTAAACATGATTCAACAGATTGATACAGCTACAACAAATGTTGTGATCGGTGAACTGCAGAAGTTAGAGGCTTGGAAAAGCTTTGTGGACTAAACGACGGTGGGTGAAATACAACTGGATAACTTCAAAGAGGAGACGTGGGTCTGGCTGGTAGGATCATCAGTGATATGCTCTCCTCACCTGTAGCCATCGATGGAGCTGGCATTGATGTAGTCCGAGCCCTCCACCCCCCGAAGGGGCTGCAGGCAGACCCGGCTGGACTCAAAAGGCATGATGTTCACCAGGCGGTTCTTGAACTTGTTGCATGGCAGGTTGGCACTGATAAATCTTGAGGTATGTGCTTTAGAGTTGGCTAACTTCTGCACAATGGGACACAAAAAGATTGCATAGCGTTTGTAAGAGAAGGAGCTCGAGACGGAGCTTGAGATGGCGAGACAGCAATTGCAGTCTTCAGTCAATTCGAATGAATCATTTAAGAATAGGAGTGCGTTGATCTAGTAAATGTCTATGCTTAAATTATTAAATTATTACTACGTTATTGTTCTGTTTGCTTTTCATTATCTTGCATTATGTTCATCCTGTTTTATAATGTACTTTAGCCCGAGATCATCATTAAACCAATTGTAAATCTCAAGGATCCAGATATTACTATTGACCTGATTTCAATTTTTATAGCGGTAGGGTAAGGTTTGAAAAAGTTAATGAAAAGTAAGGTGCCCGTTTGTCCTTTGGCTTCAGATAAAAGTCTCACGATCTATTGAAGTGAGGTCTAGGACTTTTTGTTTAAGTGCGCCCAACAAATTCAATAATATTTGTATTCAGTCATTTCTAGCCACTTTTAAATTATGCCCCATATCTTATTGTAGTTCAATATTTTCTATTACCATTTTTTTAATTGCTCTTTGCAGTAAAGAAAACCAATGAAAGCCTTACAGGCAATGATTTACCTTGAACTCCAGCTCCATGGGGGTGAGCGTCTCCCCAGGTGCATTCTGGGAAAGTTTCTGGATGTGGGCGAACAGACTGCGGGCTGGGACCTCCGTGCAGCCACAGATAGTGGCCTCCAGCAGGGCCTCGTGAATGAAAACGTACTGGTCCTCGGTCTGGACCATGTAGTTCCTGGCCGCACGCATGCAGGTCACATGACCGTAGGCGTCCACCGTCTTCTCGTACTTGATCCTCTCCAGCATGGCTTCTATGACGATGAAGCAGCCGGTCCGGCCCACTCCAGCACTGAGGACACAGCAGAATACATCTGGTGAGGAGGTCCGCTAGAACAGCAACTGGGGGCTTAATCCCCTGGTGACCATCTTGGTCCTCAACACTGGGTCTGCGGTCGGAGATTCTTTTTAGCTTAGGAAGGTTCCTTACAGAGGGAAATGACCTGGGAGTATCTAAGTGGCAGCCATTCGAAGATCTGTGGAAATTCTCTAAATAATGAGGAAAGGCGCTTCATTTTTTTCGGTTTAATTCCAACCTTGTTAATAATGTGGTATTTGTCATCGTGTTTTCCACGTTTATACAGCCTACATGCAACAACACGGTAAGGACGGACTGAGAAAAGTATCTAAGATGAATGCCAAACCCCCATGCATAACATCCACCATCGCTGACTGTGCCGAGAGTTAGTGCAGTCGGAGACTCTTAGCACCGCAACCTGGCTTGGTGGGGGAAACTGAAGATCGAACATTTCTGGTCTCTTCAGAGGTTTCTATACCAGGATAGATTTTTGTATTTGTGCCCACATATTGGTGTACATAAATATAAGACAACCAGAAAAGCAACGTTCCCCAGACAGTAAAAGCTATGTTATCACTGAAATCAGTTGAAAGGGGTCTTAAGAGGGTTATATAAATGTATCATATAGGTTTTAAACCCTGTTTTATTGGATCAGCATTTCTATTAATTTCTTCAAAATAAAGACATTGAATATTGGGACTCTATTACTATTATTCATTATGTGGGTGGAAACCACATTACTTGACTCCTGTTAAATGGAGAGTACCTGCAGTGGACTACCATGGGGCCAGACTCTAGCGGGTTACAGGCCTTCACTCTGCGGAGGAAGGCCAGGGTGGGGGTGGGGTGCTCTGGGACCCCGTGGTCCGGCCAGGCTAAGAACTGGAACTGCTTCACCTCCCGCCTCTCGCTGGAGCCGTTCTACAACCGTGGGTTAAGGTCCAGTAGCATTTATTACACTAGCTCCGCTCAAGATGGAACATAAAAATAAAAGAATAAAATAAAAAAATAAAAATATATACAATCTATAAAGAATATAAATATTATTAATACACCAAATCACTTTTAGAAACATTTAGAAAGTTCGCCAGATGAGCTCTATATAACATACAAAACCAGCACACACACAGAGTAATCCCAAGTTCTCTAAATAAACATTCAATGTTAAACAATAATAGATGCCTAGCATTGCTATTTCATATAATAATTTTAATTACAATTTTAATCTTAATCTACCTTAAACAGGGCAAAGGTGCGGAGAATATAGGTGGCCAGCTCTACGGTGTCCAACATGGCAACCTGGATCATTCCATACGTCTCTGTGCCTCGGCTGGGCCAGTACTGGTCACACTTAAGCTGTCAATCAAAGAAGCACATCAGTCCATCCTTACTGTTCCGCTAGCGAAGCTCACCTTACAGCAGGACAGCAAAACAACGATCAACAGAGTAAGACACACAGAACATTACAAACATGAGCAGGATGCATACAATTAACCTGGAAATAAAACACACAAGTGTTTAACAGTGGAAAACTGACTAGAGCAGTTTCACAAGAACATACTCCTCAAGTACTCCTTGTCTTACTTATTGTTTCTGTGGAGTTAGAAGAAATAAGCTGAAACATCATTATAAGCATATTAAAGAAAAATTGCAGAGAAAGCGCCGAGGGAGTGGAGAGAAAGAAAGCAAAAGTCTAATGAAGAGCTGTGGAAATAATCACGCAAGGGTGGACTGCTGGGAAGTGGTGCGCATGAAGCTGCCGCCGCTCCGGCCTCGCTGGGAGCTAGACGGAGGAAGCGGGGGCAGCCACGCCTCAGGGCCGCTAAGCGGGCTCACCAGATGGGAGGGCATCTGCTCAAGATGAAGACAGTTTGCCCGAAGGAGAGAACAGGGGTCAGGGGCAGATGTCCAACTGTTACATTCACGCCACTGGTCCGAGAGATGTGAAGGGGCCTATTAACAGTGTTTGGATGGCTGGTCACCGCCACATGGCTGGAGCAACACACAATGCTCACTGAGTTTAACGCAAACAGAGATTCTTTGGCTGAGGCTCTTTTTTCTGCTAACTTCCACTGCTAACAATTAGCAGTGGAATGCTGACAAGAGGGAGAAGGGAGATGAGCAATGGATGTAAATGTGGTTCTGTAACACTAGTCAAAATAAAGTTTGTGCTTCAGTGGACAACTAGAAGAGCAGACAGCAAAGAAGAAATTAGGTTTCTTGCAGAAGAAACCTAATACTATTAGTTATATGCAGCAAGCAAGGTATGTGTAAAAATTGTTTACAACGTTTATTTTTTAGAATATATGTGTGTTCACCTTTTAAAGTGTATGTGAACGTGTCTATTTTTACATTGTCATACTGTGTAGTTCAACGGTGGTTATTGCAGTGGATAATTGTGGATGACATTTAGATGACAAGGAGCAGCAATAAATCAGTATCGAGAACCATGGTGTTGTGTGTTACCTGGAGGGAGTGATACCAAGTATTTATTGAACAGCCAAAGAAAAGTTGGCTATCAAAAGTTGCACTATAAGTCGGTTATGAACTAATAATTATTTGGCTAAAGTGATTGCTGAGGGACACAGAAAGAGGTTACATGTGGACCAGAGGATCCTGCCCCTCTCTGCCCATTGGCCACCCCATTAGGACAGGTAGACAGAAAGCATTGTGTGTGTGTGTGTGTGTGTGTGTGTGTGTGTGTGTGTGTGTGTGTGTGTGTGTGTGTGTGTGTGTGTGTGTGTATGTGTGTATGTGTGTGTGTGTGTGTATATGTGTATACGTGTGTGTGTGTGTGTGTGTGTGTGTGTGTGTGTGTGTGTGTGCGTGTGTGCGTGTGTGTGTGTGTGTGTGTGTGTGTGTGTGTGTGTGTGTGTTGTGTGTGTTGCCTTGCCTTGCCTTGCCTTGCCTATGTGTATGTGTGCGTATGTGTGTGTGTGTACTGTGTATGCTTAATACCCTTGATTTCTCCTCAAGCCGTGTCACCATGACGATGGTGCTGGTCTGCTGCTCCCACACCATCCTCCAGAAGTCCCCCAGTGTCTCTGGCAGCGGGCCCTGAGTGGCGATGTAGGCGTTCTGCTTCCTGTAGCCGTCCATGTAGTTGGCGTTGATGTAGTCGCTGCCTGGAACCCCTGCAGTGACGGGAAGAAGTTGGAGAGCATCTAACGAGCTGGAACTCTGTGAGCAGTGTTATCGGGACACAAGTGTTGGACAGGGCAGATATATTGCTCTACAGTCATTTATCCATCTCCACTCGCTCCTATCTGATTCCGAGGAGAAAGGGGTCTAGCTACAATGCTTGTTTCCTGGCTATCCAATACTGCAAGTAACAATCAATGCTGTAATTATGTCAGCATTAACGTTTCAAGGGCAATTTGGGCCAATATTAACCTCTCATCGTACAAGTTTATAAAAGTTTATAAAAACTCACCGTCCACCGGACTGAGGACCACCCTGGAGTGGTCGTAGGCGATGACATTGGCATAACGGTTCTTTGGTTTGTTCACGTCCAGGTTTGAGTGCTCCCATGTGAACTGCTGTCCAGGATCTATAGCCTGTGTGGATGAGTGTGAGTGAGTGAGTGAGTGAGACATCACATGACTATTTTATGACCCGTCTCGTGAGATGAGATGGCGAGTTATATTTTCAGATATTTTAACCACAACATCAAGCTTGTGTAAAGGTTAAAGGTAATGACAGGGAAAAAGACAGAGCTGGAGTTCAAAAGTTATAATTAAATATCACAAAGCATAGTTCATAAATAAGTAACTGCATAGATTTTCTAGTGAGCCAGTAAGTTACCTCATACTCCAGAGAGAAGCCCAGGCCATCATTAGCTTTTAGCCTTTCGATGTGGTCCAACAGGTCGCTCGTGGCAACAGGGGGATGCTCCCTCATCCCTGCAGAGAGCCATGGCATCTTTTAACATGTTTAACGAGGCTCGTTAGTGGTTGGGGGGGGGGGGGGGGGGGGGGTTCGGCTTGCGGGAGGCGTCGAAGGGAGTACAGAGGAATGAGTTTGGGTGTATGCGAAGGACTTGCACATCTATATTTTTATAGCCTATTTACTCTTACTGTTAAGATCATTTGGTGAGAGTTAAAGAACAAATTATACAATTTTGAAACTGACATAAAACGGAATTGCCATTGTGTTATTGCGTCATTATTATTGTTTTACAAACACAACACTCTTACCCTATGTCCTGTTCAACTTAACTAACTCAACACAGACCCAAGACAAAAACAGATCACCACATTATCAGACAAGAAAAATACAATCAACTGGATACGAAGATGCTATACTTCTAGAAAAAAATGTAATCCCACTGTGTTGCTAATGGTCTGATAAAATAAGGAAAATGTGTATTGGCTTTATAAACCTCTTAGTTATAATCATGTTAAACAGGTGTTACCTTTCTTAATCATTATTCTTGCCAAGGTCCGACTGTAAGACATGCTCATTTGAATAATGTTGTGTGTAGTGAGAACAATATATGCTTAATGTGTAAGGGATAATCACCTCAAGGCAGGGCAATAAACAATTTGATATGCCCGACTCGTGGGAGGTTACCGCCCGAGACGAATATCAAACTGTTTATTGCACTTCTTGCTTGCCAACATAATAAAACAATTCAAATAATTTAATAATTATGCTTTTTCGTATTTGTATTGCATGCTTATTAAATGTATACTCTGTTTGAGTTCATCTCCCTCAAAAAGTAGTCCCCTTTAATTACGATTGATCAAACATGTTTTGGACACCTCGAAGGGCATTATCGGCTTATACCATCGTCACTTGCCAAAGAAAAGAAATTAAGATCATTCATTTATATTTTCATGCGTTTTACAATCCAAATATATCGTTTTTCAAATGCCATAATTATGTTATGGATTGTACATATTTATAATTTGAAATTCGTCCCAGCCTTTATACCTCAGATACTCTAGGGTCTGTAGCATATAACCGCGTTTTCTGATTACAATTTAATTCATTTTTCAAAAAATGTATTAAACTGGCAATAAACAATTTGATATGCCCGACTCGTGGGAGGTTACCCCCCGAGACGAATATCAAACTGTTTATTGCCCCGTTTATTCCACTTCTTGCTTGCCAACATAATAAAACAATTCAAATAATTTAATAATTATGCTTTTTCGTATTCTAATGCATGCTTATTAAATGTATACTCTGTTTGAGTTCATCTCCCTCAAAAAGTAGTCCCCTTTAATTACGATCGATCAAACATGTTTTGGACACCTCGAAGGGCATTATCGGCTTATACCATCGTCACTTGCCAAAGAAAAGAAATTAAGATCATTAATTTATATTTTCATGCGTTTTACAATCCAAATATATCGTTTTTCACATGCCATAATTATGTTATGGATTGTACATATTTATAATTTGAAATTCGTCCAAGCCTTTATACCACAGAAACTCTAGGGTCTATAGCATATAATCACGTTTTCTGATCACAGTTTAATTCATTTTTCACAATTTACCAGCTCTCGTTTTAAAGAATAATCTGAAGTAATGCGAAGTAAATTGAGTTTAGTAAGTGTGCATGCATTTTGCATGAATTAATTAATTAATAATTGTTTTTATATATATATATTTTTTATTAAAGTAAATAAATAATCTTTCTCTGCGGACCGGTACCAAATGACCCACGGACCGGTACCGGTCCGCGGCCCGGGGGTTGTGGACCGCTGGTCTGTAGCATTTAACCGCCTTTTCCGATTACAGTTTAATGCATTTTTCACAATTTACCAGCTCTCGTTTTGAAGACTAATTACGGCGCCATTCGTTTCAAGGGGAATCGCGACGGTCTATACTTTCAACATAAATTGCACATATTTACAATTGGAAATTCGTCCCAGCCTTTATACCACAGATAGTATAGGGTCTATAGCATATAACCACGTTTTCCGATTACAGTTTAATGCATTTTTTTTACAATTTACCAGCTCTCTTTTGAAGGCTGAACAGACAATTTGACTGGAACTATTTAGCAGGTGTCCATATATCAGGGATTAATGGACACCCTGCAGCCAATCAGAATCAAGTATTCCAAAAAATACAAGCGGCGTATTGATCTACTATTTGATGACATTGTGCTCAGTCAGCAGCAAGTAGAACCATCAAGTCAGCGGACAACCTGCCGGGTTAATGTCCTCCTCCCAGCCAATCAGAATCAAGCATTCTTAAATGAAGTAGAATAAAACTATAATAATTTACAATTTGTTCTTGCACAAAGATGTCTGAATGCATGCATATTGCAGTGGCATTGGGAACAAAGCAATTTTATACATTTTGAATGTGCAAAAAAGCAAACAGAAAAAACATTACAGAACAAAAAATCTGTAACAGAGAACATGAAACACAAAAAAATAAATAAACTCATAATGGAAGGGGCAGGTCAGTCATTTAGTGAGGATAGCTGAATTACAGGGATTTAAAAATTAATGCATAAATGTAATTGTCTAACATGGCATCCATGTTGAGCTTGTGAGACCATCCTGATATTGACGTCTGCTTTTACAATCAGTCTGGTCTTGTTTTGGGACCAGACTATCTTTTTTAACACGATGAGTCAGGGCAGACTGAGGCGCTGCTTGTTCTTCTGAACTGAAACTCTATGGAAGTAAATCTGTGTCATCGGATTTTGAAAATAAAAAGCCATTGTATTTTAAGCACTGAATATTTATGCATTGAAGTAACGTATCTGGATTTTTTGCCTCTGAATTTAACGCTTAAAATCTTCAATAAATCATCAATGTAAAAAAAATCAAAATCAAATATTCAACGTTAAAAATCTTTACTTAAATATGTTCAACGTCCCCAAATTGAACATGCCAAAGTCACATGCAAAATACAATGCATGAAATTCAGCGTTAACATCTACGGATCCAAGGAAGGGCAATCGATCCGAGATGCTAGATCGGCTTGATGGCATAAGTAGAAATATATCCTGACTGCATATTAACTTGAAAAAAGGCTACAAATATTAGCATTTAAAAAAGGTTACTTTTAACCACTGGTCTAGAGTTAGTATTTCCGAGTTCATTATACATATAAACAGACTTTAGAAGAAAACCTTCTGAAGGATCAAGAATGTCAAAGGTAGAAACTAACTTGTTGTGTTTGGGCATTTGGGGGATCTGGAACCTGCCAGGGAGTGAGAGACACATGATTACAAACAAGCATAAAAAAATATAAGAATAATAGGAAGATAAATACAAGACACTAATTAGAAAGGAAATACAGGAATGAACAGGAACAGGTACAGGTCAGTTTCTTGAAATATAGGGATCCCAAAACTCACTGTATGACTTGTATATATATATATATATATATATATATATATGTAGCTAGAAACATGGGAGTAATAACAGCATGCTGACACACATTTAGGTCCCTACATCATAAGTGAGTTGGTTGGTGATGTAGCAGATTTATCATTCTCAGGAATCTATAGATATTGGACATTGTGTGTTCTTGTAATAATATGTTGGTGAGAATCAAGATTAATAGCATGTCATATTTTACATTGCTGTAATATAGGTTCTGCTGACAAGTGATTTTGGCAAAAAATAGTTGAAACTTTTTTAAACAGCAATCAAGTGAACCATTAGAAACAGACCATTTATGTCATCAAGGTCAGTTCAGTTCAAATTCAGAAATACATGTGTGTGTGTGTGTGTGTGTGTGTGTGTGTGTGTGTGTGTGTGTGTGCGTGTGCGTGTGCGTGCGCGTGCGCGTGCGTGTCTGTGCGTGTGTATGTCTCCATGCCTTGTGTCTGGTAGTTGAGTCTTCTCATCTCCACTGGGTCTGGGGTCTGGGGCAGCAGTGAGTCCTTAACCCCGGCTACCAGGTACTCATCCTTGGCTGTGAGCGAACCCCGCTTCCTAAAAATAGAGGGTCACAAAGCCGGATAAGAAGGAGAGTGGTGAGTCAAACACATCACAGATACATGAGATCCATCACACACTTATATTGCAGGCTTTATATGATGTGTAGGAGATAATGATAGTTGAATATGTATATTTTTCTTTTTTTTGCTGAAACATAGATGACGTTGTAGACAGCGTTCTTTTTCACAACACACATATGAGTTTGCATAACTAACTAAAGAGCAGAGTTTGATGGGTCCCGTTTTATAAAGGAGTGAGGATGAACATTTGGTCATGTAAAATAAAGGTACCACTTACCCCTCTTGTTTGCTATGTCCATGGTCCACAGGTCAGAAGTCAGAGGTGAAAGGCAAGGAGAGAAGACAGCGGACGTTATCATACCAAGAGATTTATAGACAGCAGGTGATGCTGGGCACTAGAAAAGCCCTGTTAACTTCTTCTAACACGGAGTCAAACACTAAAGGGCAACTTAATGTGAGAAATATGGACATCCCACTAGTTATTTTACTTTTTGAAGAAGCCAAAAGTTGTATTTTTTTGTTACCATCATGTTGAAAACCATAACTATATATAACTATACCTATAAATGTGTGTGTGTGTGTGTGTGTGTGTGTGTGTGTGTGTGTGTGTGTGTGTGTGTGTGTGTGTGTGTGTGTGTGTGTGTGTGTGCGTGCGTGCGTGCGTGCGTGCGTGCGTGCGTGCGTGCGTGCGTGCGTGCGTGCGTGCGTGCGTGCGTGCGTGCGTGCGTGCATGCGTGCAAGTGTGTATTGAGACAATGATTTTCTACGATTCACCTCTGCTTCTCATTGTATTGTCAGTTTCCCCTCACCTCTTGAGCAGCAGAATAGCAATAACGGTGCCAATGATGAGGAGGACAGCCAGAACAGGACCCATCACCCAGAGCATCTCAGGGTCCTCAGAGGGCCACGGCATGGTTTGGAACGACAGCACCACCGGCTCAGAAAACGGACTGGCCACAAAGACCTTCTGCTGCTGCTTCACAGGTACAGACAAAGAATATTTTAATAGAAGGCCTAACAGCAGGTGCTTAGACCAGAAGCAATAACAACGTATATTAATTTGATATCGATTAATACGTGGACAGCTGAATAGGATTATCTTTAACTTTGTATAAATTATATAAAAGTAGTGGTTGCACTATTTTACATATAAAAGTATTGTCTGACATTTGACATTTCCCACGGATCTATTTTCTGAAATATATCTTATTTAAAACTGTTTCAGTAAACCACTCCTTAAAAAAAAGTTAAATAATGCAGGTATATTGATTGTGTCAAAACTTGAACCACAAACGTTGTCCAGCTGTGTGTTATTTGATCTGCTCTGAACCTGTTATCATAAATTATGATACAAATCTGAATCCACTTTCCTCATAGGTTTCCCTCAATAACTAAACAGCATTGTACAGACACCACATCAGCATGTGACTATGAAATATGGAAACCTAAATGTGAGGCTAGAGATGTGGCGATTCCCACTCACAGAGTCTTGGTCTGTGAGCTCGGCGAGGACAAAGCAGAGGCACAGCTGCTGCCCTGGCAGGGCCCGGTTGTAGTAGCGGTGGTAGTGCTTCTCATCACCCAGGGTGAAGGCCTCAGGCAGGGACTCCAGCTGGGCAGCGATGTAGGGCTGGGGAACGTCCTCGATCTGTCTCCGGCGCCGGTAAATGCTGGGGTCCATGTCCGTTTCCAGGAGCTGCATGGCAGGGGGAGGACGTCAGACCAGAAATGTAACGACTATTTTCAGAGATGGGTGTTGCGGCTTTTGCCAAAACCATCACAATGGGATTCCACAAGTGACAATTCTCTCTGTTGTGATTTTAAAGCTGATATTTCTGGACTATATTTTCAAAATAGCTTAAATGCCAGAATCGATAGACATATAATCTTGATCCAAAGCTTTTGTTACGTGTGTCACTGCACAGTTTTCTTTACTTTTTAATTGTATGAAGTGTGTTAGTTAATAAACAATAAGACACATGAAAAAGCATGAAAGTAAAATCACTATGATGGAAGATTTGAGAATGTCAAACTAAACAAGCCTTTGTTAACATCGGTAGTCAACAATAACAATTATGACAAAAATAATTATATACTAGATCAAATATTGAAATTAAAGTGTAAACAGATAAAACATTGTTTAGTTCAACACCCAGACTTTTCTCTTCCTAGTTCTACAAGTCAAAAAAGACAAATTAAGAATTGAGAACAAGCGTTTCTAGCATATTCAAACAGATTGATGAAAGTTCCTGCTTACAATGGACATTAACAAGCGGTTTGGGCCATTGGATATGTTGCTCGTGATGACGTCCTGTGGGATTAGCCCCCTATGTGGCCTGCACTCTGTATGAACCGTAGACATGAACACGCTCGGCTACGGAGTCATGTTACGATAACAAAGCGGATCACTAGAAACTAAATTGTTGTTTTAAAATAAATGTTTTAAAGTACCCAAGTAGCCAAATCACGCATGTGTCCTTATGAAAAACAATACGCTGTGAAACCAAACATTCACTCACCTCATTTAAATCCATGTCCTCAGGGCTTTCCCACATCTGCAGTGAAGCTGGGGTGACAAGAACCACCACTACATAGTACCACCTGTGTTAAGAACATACAACTGCATTAACAAGCTAGAGTAGTGGCATTCAAACTTTTCCCCTGGCAACCCCCCAAAATTCCCTGGTGACGTCTGGCGTCCCCCCTTTTATTTATTTATTTTATTTTATTTTAAAACCTGTCCTGGTCATCGCATGTTCCCACAATTGTACAAACTGAAAGGAAAATAATCAAATTAACAATTCAGTCAAAGGAAAAATGACGAAATGCCTAGCTTATTTTTAACAAGAACTTAAACATGACGGAACAGTGCATCTGCAGATAGATCTAGGCCTGAACAAGACGCATGAACGATAAACCTCCTCCTCCTCAAAAAAAATCCAATTCAAGCCAAGAACATGCATCAGATCAAAATTAACTGAGTATTTTCGTTTTATATTTCTTTTTTTACACTAATGTGAAGGATGGGCCTGCTTGTTTTTGAAGTACACCAGGGACGAGAATGTCTTTTCGCAAATACATGTCGACCCAAAGGGTGTAAGAATGTTCATAGCGGCCGCAGACAATGCGGGGTACTCCTGCGCAACTGAAAGCCAAAATGTATCCCCCCGAAATGTGGCTAATAGCCAACTATTTTTGTTCCGTATTATTATCAGGCCCCCAGGAGCAGTGCATATTTCCGCAATCCACCAGTGCTGCTCAGTGGCCAAGCCTGATATTGCAGCTGTTTAAGAGGGCTGTGGACGGGTCCCTCAATTCAAGGGGCCCAGAAGTAGATCTCTCCGTTCAGAGACAGGATCGTGTCTCCGCAAAAAAAGTCTGGATATCAATCAAAGGCTCATAATTATCTTTATACCATGAACTAATAAAATATAAGTTTTCTCTTTTCAAAACGCCACCTCAAGCGTTTTATTAGCCGTTTTATTTATTTATTTTTTGCAGGAGAAGGAGGGGGTGGGCAGTTGAAAGGAGTCATGGTGAAACAAATGTTGTTTCGGCCCGGCATCCGAGAGGGCTCAGTGCAGGGCGCCGTTAACTTCTTGTGTCCGAGGTTTTCCTTTTACTTAACATGAATGAATTTTTTAATCTGCTGTCCTTTCTTTAATAGGTCCATGATTATTAACAAGCGGGAATTCCTTTGAATTTGCGTAGTGGGAGCGACACGATACATTGTTTCTGTCGCATCTGCACGGTCTGCGAAAGCCTGTCTGTGAGGAATAAAGGACAGGTTTAGGCCTCGACTAGAGCCCTAGAGTTTTAATGTAGACACTATTTTTTGACTGACTTTTTTAACGACCCCCGAAAACTTTTTGCAACCCCCTCGGGGGTCGCGACCCCGACCACTGAGCTAGAGCAGCAGTTATGAGTGGGTGGAATGGCTTTCAAAATTCAAGGGAACATCTCACATCCGTAATAGGAACATACTGGATGAATAAGAGCTGTGTTTTAGCCCTTTGCAAGATATAAATGACATAGACCACAACAAACAAGACATTACATGATTTCACAGAGGACCAACACAGGCGTCCCTCATAACACCAATTACGGGTCTGTTACTTTTACATGGAACGGGTAGGTACTTATCTTTGGAACAAGTTTAGCCTACTACCTGTGCCCTGGCTCATAAGAGGAGCAAATTGTTTCACTACCAAATAAATATTTCTGGGAGGTCCCTTTAAAAAGTCAACAACCTTGAAACAACATAAAAGAAAAATTGTACGTGAAGAAAAACAACCAAGCTGGTCTCCAGGCAGATGGATGAACCAGCACTGACCTGACGGAGACGTCATTGGGGACCTGAGGCAGGCTGAAGGTGAGCTTCCCCCCCTCCTCTGGGTTCTGTTGGAGGTGCGCTGGCTTGACGTGCAGCATGTCAGGAGCCGTCCGGATGGAGACCTGCTGCTGGAGACCCCCGGCGCTGCTCCCGCGGCTCATCAACATGAAGGAGTACTCCGTCTCCGGCTGCAGACCCCTGATCAGCTTCTTCCTGAGGTGGGCCTGGACCTCCACACTCTGCTGGTTGTACAGGATCTATAGGGAACGGATGGGACGTGTTGGATATAGCAGGGAAATTATCATTTTCAGCCTCCGTGTTCGAAACAAGATGGTCGGTTCTCCTTTAGAAAAAAAAAGGGAGGGATCTAAAATCAAACACAGAAAAGGCTGTATAAATATGTTTACAATTTTGCTGTTTGTATATATTATCTCATCCTCTCATTAAAAGCATTTTTGCAGCACTCTTACATTGCATCATGCATGAATTTAATGATTCTTTACGAGATGCTGCAATAGATACATGCATGGTTGCACAGATTACAGTTACATGCCTACATGTATACATGTATACACATTATACACACATTAAAACATTATACATTATAAGGGCATACAAATGAGTATGCAGCGTAGCAGTGCATCACCTTAAAAGCAACCTGAGATTGATACGTTTCTGGTACTTCCCAGGTTAACAGGACAGAGGTTTTGGTCACTGCTTTAACGACAAAGTTTTTGGTGAATTCTAGGAAAAGAGAAAACATGAAAACATGTCAATAGAGAGACACAATCTGGATTAACTCCAAAGAGTTTTGTTATGAGAATGGAGAATGCTCAATCTTCAACGTTAAATAAATTCTGTGAGAATTTTCATCATTGTTACAAATAACTATGAATATGTAACTAAAAGTATTAAGGCCAAAAATCAGATCATGTATCGTTAAATATGATTGAACAATCCCCACAAACGGCAGGAATCTGAGAATCAGAATAAGAATCAAGTGCTTTAAGTACTCCCCATAGGCACATATAAAGGCAGTGTTATTCGAATGCCATTATAATTCGTATACACCATGGGCCCTATTTTAACGGTCTGAAACGCAAGTGAGAAGCGCCAAGCGCAAGTAGCTTTGTGGGCGGTTCTATGGCGATGCCGCTATTTTACCGGCGCAAAAAATGACTCCTGCGCCCAGCACAAATCTAAAGAGGGTTGGTCTGAAGTAGCCTAATTACCCGTAGGTGTGGTTTGGGCGTAACGTGCAATAAACCAATGAGAGTGCCAGCTCCCATCCCCTTTAAGAGCCATGAGCGCATTAAAATCTGACGAGTTGATATTTTGACAGCGAGTCTGCAGTCTCTGATGAGACAGATGCACATGAATTTCAAACTTCAAATGGCTCAGTTTATGGCCAAATAATATGGCCTAATTCACACATGGAATAAGGTTTTCTTCCACAACTTCAGAAATACTGAGTCCTCAAATTAATTTCGACAAAGAAAACGTTTATGATATAACATATGATATGCGGTAACTGTGGTTCTATTTAATGATATACGCAATACATTATAAACATAGTTTCTTATCAGTATTGTATGCATTATCGTTATCGACTTGTGTTCCTAATATGCATGTTTCCCCCGTTAATATACATTGCCATGGACTGTATTATGCTTTACGTGTTTAGTTTGCGTGTGTTTAAACAGATGGACGCACACACGCGCGCCCGCATTCATTAATTATTTTACACATACACACACGCATGCCCGCATTCATTCATTCTTTTTAACACTCACTCGCGGTAAAACAATGTTTTCTCACAATCAAATACACATCAATCCTAAAAGTTATGGGCATGTACACGATGTCTGTGTCAAGAAAATATGTGTTTGCTGTACGGTGTTTGCAGATGCATTGATTTAAAAGTACAACTTATTACCGCTGTATCAGCTGTTCTTTCCCAAATAATTGACCAAGATTGTGTGGCTAGGTAGATGAGAGAAGCAAAGTGTATGGGCAAGGTGCACAAGTAACATTATGCATGCGCCCTTAAAATAGCATCTGAACAACGCGCCACTGACTTTAAACCAGGTATTTCCTGGTTTGTGGCGGAATTGGTTTCTGAAACTGCAAAATAGCACCAGGGAATGTTTGCGCCAGAACACGCCTCCTCCTTTTGCCGAACTGCCTCTTGGGGTGCAAGATCATTCCCTAATTTACAGACGTGTGGCGCAGGAGGGAAAAGAACGCTCTGCACCAGTTGCAAACTAGCAACGACACCTGCGCCAGTGATTAGGTCAATTGCGCCGGATGCAAGATAGGGCCCCATATGTCTGCATATCCTAAATAAATAGTGTTCTGCACAGGCTCAAGACCTGCTATAGTGAACAGTCTCTGCTCAGGAAGGCTGCAATCTGGCTTCGGTCTCCTCCCCCCTGCCATCTGCCCTCTAGCGTGTTTAGCGCATGTATAGCTGTAGGGGCGTGAGAGTCTGCATGTGTCTAGACATATGCTGGCAATTACATGTTATATACATACAACAACACATTGGAAGCATGTATATTTATCTTGACATTTTGGTGTAAGTATGAGTCCATACAGAAGGGGTGATAGACAGATCCTGCCGTTCTCTGTTCGTCATCAGCGACTGCACACACACACAACCGGGATCTCACCTGGTGGGGAGGAGGACATGGTTCTGCTCTGGATGCTTGGACTGAGTGGTCCGCTCCCCTTGCTGGTGAACGCCCGCACGCGGATGTCGTAGGTGGTGTCTGGCTTCAAGCCCTGGATGGTCATCTGGGTGTCCGCGGTGGTGTTGGTGGTGTTTTGCTGGCTGTTGATGTCCCGGTACACTACCAGGTACTGGACAATCCTCCCGTTCCTCTCGGCCAGGGGCGGGGGGTCCCAGGACAGGGCGGTGGACGTGTCGCTCAGGTCCACCACGCTCAGGTTCTGGGGGTAGCTGCCCGGCACATCCTCCGGAGTGCTCACCGCCTTGACGTACTCCTCCCCAGGGCCGGCACGGTTCTTGGCACACAGTCTGAAGATGTAGGTCGCTCCCTTGTAGAGGCCGGTGACTGTGAAGTGGTCGTCAGTCTTTTTGAAATCCTTCACAGTAAAAGCCCCCTCTTCAGCCCTCTTGTACTGCAGTTGGTAACCTGTGTGCTCCCCGACCATCTCCTTGGGGGGCTGCCACTGGATCAGAGCCGTGTTGCCTATCGTGGTGCTGATCATCATGGTGGGCTTGCCTGGGACTGAAGGAACAATCCCACCAAACACACACGTTTTATTCATGGCTTATTGGAATGAACAAGGTTTTTGTTCATTATTCTTATTTAAAAATTATGAAAATGGTGAATGCAGTCTTAATAATTAAATAAAAAGAGTCATGGGAAATACAACCACTGTTGCGTCACCATTACACAGGATGTAAAGGTTGAATCTGCGCTACATTTATCCCTTTACGATTGCTATGGGGATTTTTCCAGGGAGTTCCCCTGATCGTTTAATGGTAATGTGTGTTTGATGGTCTGTGTGTGTGTGCAGTCCCAATTACAAACAGACATAAAAGAGGCCCCTACCAGCTCCTGTTGTGGTGACCACCTTGGCTTTGCTGCGGGCCCCGTCTCCCTTGCTGGTGTAGGCAGCCACCGTCACAGAGTAGCTCTTCTCTGGGAGCAGTCCTGTGACGGTTGCCTCCTGGGTAAGAGGGTGTCGTGTGGATGGGAAGAGAGAGAATAGGAAGAGAAGTGAAGAACGGAACGGAAAGGAATGAAGGAGACAAAGCAGAAACAAAGTGAAATTCACCGCATCCCTGGCATCATCAAGGGCTGTTCTGATTTTCCTGACGGCCCACACTTAAGACTGATACGAACCAGAATGAATACTGATGCTTCTTGTTTTTCACCACTTTGCATTAAGGGTTTGATGTGGCCGCTGATTTCGAATTTCCATATAATGAATTGAGCAGAATGTTTGTTTCCTTGCTTGTTTTTATTCTGTTGGTCGGCTTCTATAATTATTTATCATAGCGGGTCACAGTATATTTTTCTGACATAAAAATACATATTTAGGAAAGAAAACGATTTATAAGCGAGCTACAGTCCATGGTCCGTGGTAAACTTGTGAGAAGTCTCATCGCTGCCATGGGGCCGATGGGAGCAACTCAACATACCAAAGGTAAAGCTCTGAGACGGGCAAAATACACACACAGACAAACACACTGTGTGTGACGTACAGTAGAGCCTGTGTGTTTCTGCTTGTCTGCGTGTCTGCATGGATGCATGGGTGAGTTTATTTGAACTGTGAGAAGGAGAACAAGGGTGTAAAAAGAACATAACAAATAAACAAAGCTGCATGTAAAAGAGAGAGTAGGGGGGTGTTTTATCTGGCCTGGTGCCACACAAGATAAGGCAGGAATGTAAATCACAGAGTTAGTTGCAGGTGATATGTCTCCTAGGAGTGTGAAGGAAAGATGACTCAACACACACAGGTAAACTTTTCCATACCGTTACTAAAATCAAAAATACATCAATTGCCATTAACCGGTAACAACCGTCATCTAAACTAGGACTTATATTGAACCTATGAGGTATGAAGACAAATGCAAATTATAATTCTGATAAATATTATATGGACTGATACATGAGTAGAACAAAGTCTGTGCACATTAATACATCCTAAAAAGAATCATGTGCTGAACTAAAAACCTCTACCCCAGGACCTTGTGTTTTCATCAAAAAGGTGGCTTATTAAAGGTTGGGTATGGGATTTGCGAAATGCCAGCAGATTTTGAAAATACACAACTCAAATGGTCCTACCCCCTCTCCTTCAACGCTGACTCTGACTCCACCCATTCCAAGTACATGGACGCGCAATCATGCACGAGCGAACACAGATGTGCGAGAGCGAGTCATTTGCTAGTTAGCTAGCTCCAGTAGCTACCGCAGGATAACAACAAACAGAAGCTTTCTCTGGGTCACGAGGTTTGAGTACGTGCACGAAGGGGTCGCGCGCGGGGCGCGGGGGAGGGGGAGTGCAGTACAACCGTTTGATTGACGTACTTACTGTCCAATGCAACTCGTGGCTCTGGAAATCATTGGCTGGAGTTTTCGAGCCCTGCCCGTTCCACAGATCATTGACTTGTTTAATTTTCATGTCAGTACTTCTAACTCAGTGGCTGTAAGTGGGTTATGATAAGGATTTCAAGTAATTTTGCAAAAATGGCCAAAAAAGCGAATTCCATACCCAACCTTTAAAAAAAGCGTTTGGGGTGCCCAGCTATCTCCGGCTCACCAAAAAGGCATCCTGGCACAGATAAGCGTTGAAGAACTGAAAAGGGGTGCCTGGCAGAGAAAGAGACATGCTTCTACACGGCGACTATGTCATGATGGATACTTTCACATTGCACATATTGCAATGTATTGTAAACACTGTTGCAGACCAGGTCCTATAGAAAAACAGTCCTGATGTCAAACATTTACTAAAAATATATTCAGGAAGGTTGAGGATCCCTGACACCTATGTGGTGGTTTTACTATCATACTAAAACATTGAAGCTTTCATCATTATGCAGACAACATTCAAATTTACATCCGTATGGATCAAATTCCAAAATTGGAATCTTTCTGTGTTAAAAGATGGATGTCCCAAATGACTAAACACAGGGAAAACTGAGCTGTTAATCATCCGCCTGAAGCAACACAATTTGAAGACATCACACTGTGTCTTGAGGGTTCTACCTCTCTCAAGTTTCCTGTGTCAAAATCTTGGTGTCTTGTTCGACCCTCTGCTTTCTTTTGATCAGCAGGGAAAATCACCAGAGGGTTTCCTTCATCTTAGGAACATTGTTGAAATCAGCCCAGTGTTATCCACTGTTATCCACACATTGGCTCTCATCCATGCATTTATATCGTCTAGACTAGATTACTGTAATGCAATGTTCTCTGGTTTACCAGATGCATCCAAGAATCCTCCATTTGGTGAAGAACGCTTCGGTCCTGTTCTCTCCTCTCTTGACTGACTTCCGATTAGTGCAGGGTCAGATTAAATGGTGCTATAATATAAACATCAAATCCTACACCGAGTCCTTCCTACCTGAAGGACCCTATTATCCCCCAATTGTCCTTCTCAGCCCCTGTGGTCTTCAGGAACTGGCCACCTATCAATTCCAACAGTTCAAAAGAAATGGGCACGAAGCCGACTCCCATTAAGGCTCCACACGGTAATCAAGGAGGCTGAGTCTGGTGATGTCAACCAGCCCGTTGCTCCTTAAACAACCCCACAATGGGTTCAAATGTGCTCAAAAGGGCCTGGGGTACCTGGACTTCAGGGAGGGACACGTCGACGATAAGGGGCTGCCCATGGGGCTCCCCGTTTTCCAGCCGGGTGTAGACCACCTGGTAGCCTCTGATCTGCCCGTGCTGCTTCACAGGCAGGGGGGGCTTCCAGGTCGCTCTGAAGGCAGTGGAGTTCAGAGCGTATGCCTCCAACTTCCTGGGAGGGGCGCCGGGCACTGGGACAAACAAAAGGAAGGAACAGTAATAGTCATATTTTATTACCTTACAGAACATTTACTGACCATAGCTGTCCTGGATGGCTAGCCTACTTAGAGAAATGTGTCTGGAGAAAGTCTGGAGTACACTGGTTTATTTCTAACTTGTTTTCTCAAACAAAACCAACAAACCAAGACGTTTAATAATCTGGATCACAAATGGTTATGCATGTGTACACTAACACATGTCATGTACTCATGTGTACACGACATATTGCTTGAGTTATGGTCTGCTCCTTCAAAATCTTTACACCAGTTGCTCTGATAATAAATCCCACAGGAATTCCTTGTGTGATGACAGGGTAAGGTGGGTCATAGGGTAAAGTCTGTTGGTTATCCTTGATGGGAGAGCACATCAATAGGATACGGGAAGCGACGCTTTATCAGTAAGACGGTTCCAAGGGAATTTCAGAGCAAGAAGAAAAATAAAGAAAATTACTAGGAGCAGTCCATTTAAAAAACGATTGAAGTAAAGGAGAAAAGAGAGAGGGCTACTAGTAGTAGCAGGAACGGCAGCTGGAAGAGTTAGCTCCGGGCCAAGGGAAGTTCAAGTGTAGCCTTTGACAACATACCGTCTTCCTGTGTTCTGGTGTGGGCCGCAGGACTCTCTGGGCCCAGCCCTTTGTCAGAGTGAGTCTTCAACCAGACAACATACTCAGTCCACCTCTCCAGATCTTCCAGCACATAGCTGCTCACATTGATTCCGATCCCAGTCACCACTCGACGTGCAGCCCCTTCGCCAGAGAGTGCCTGATAGGCCAGTGAGTAGGATGCTATGTTCCCATGACGACTGGCTGCATGGGGCGCTACCCAACTCACCTGGATGCTGGTGGAGCTAAGGCTTAGCAGGTGTAATTCCAGGGGTAGGGCTGAGGGGAAGGTAGTATGGTACGGTCAAGGATCAAGCAAAGCCTGACTTGGAGCTTAAGGCCTGCCCCGACATAAACCCCCGACACTGTTCGTTTTTCAAGTTAGGTACAGTCAGTATTATATCACGGTTCGTATCACACAAGAAATCTTCAATTACCCGTGGGAGATGTATGATGTTGCGCTACTCACTGGACTGAGAAGTTCTGGCCTCTATGGGCTGAGTGAACACCCCTAAACCCAGCTCGGAGCGCGCTGCTAATGAGAACATGTAGAGGGTGTCTGGTCTAAGACCTTCCACAGCATAGGACCCCATTGGCTCCAACGTGATCTGGACCTGTGGATCAGAGAGAAGAGAACAATGGGCCCACAATCGTTACAAAGCTGTGTACTATGAAGAACATTTTGCTTTAGACAAGAGAATGTACAAAAATTTGGGGACTACAATGTCTGGAACATAATTTCAAAAATGCGTGTGGAGGGATCATAGAGCATCCTCACAGAATAGAACTGATGACCTTCATAACAACATATACTTACTTTATTAGCCAAGTCAGAAGCCTCCCAATAAATCAGTTCTAAGTTGACAATCTGGTCGTTGACGGGCCACTGCCATGACAACATGATGCGTGTATCCAATTCAGCCTCTGCTTCAAAGCCAAAAGGCTGAACGGGAACTTAAGACGAGAAAACAAGAGAAAATCCCCAAAATTGGAGATACTTAACATTTGGTATTTCAAAGGAACGAAGGGTCAAAGGACTTTGCCACATTTAAATGTGTTTTGGATCATTTATTCATGAGTATGCAGACATGTCCTTGGTTTATGCCCCAAGCCATCAACCCAGACTGTTGCCATGTGTTGTATTTTTGCAACAAAAGTCCCATAGCTGGTTACTCACCTCCCTGCTGGGTCCTGACCTGCAGCACCTCTGAGAGGGGCCCGTCCCCCTTGGAGGTGAACCCGAGCACCCTCAGGTTGTAGGTGGTGTCGGGGGTCAGGCCCAGGAGGCTTGTCATCTCCCCGTCGTCTGTGTTGTGCCGGTGCCAGGAGCTCAGGGGGGTATCGGGCCTGGAGCTGTAGTACAAGCGGTAGCCCCGGATCTGGCCATTGGGCTCCTCTGGTGGCTCCCACTGGACCAGCAGGGTGCTGGGGCTCAGCATGCGTGCCTGGACGTGCAGGGGGGGTGAGGAGGGCGCCTGCTCGCTAGTGCGTGCGGCGATCGCGCTGCTCGGGGGGCCGCGCCCGATATTGTTCACAGCGATGACCTGGAACTCGTACTCCGAGTAAGGGCTGAGGCCTCCGATGCTGTAGCGAGTGGTGGCTACTCCGTCCACTTCCTGGAAGCCATTGATGGACAGCTTTGGGTGATACTGGAGGACATAATAGAAGACAGGCTCGGGATTTCCTGAGTCCCAAGTCAGGGTGATGCTCGTGGCAGTGGTCTCAGTCACAATGAGTGTGGAGGGTGGCTTGGGCAGGGCTGTGAAGGCAAGCAGCGTTCTCAGTAAGAAGAAATATAAATAGCTATTGAAGTTATTAAAGAAATTGCATGTCTCAGATAACTGAGACACACAATTACAGATTACTCTAAACTATTTACAATTACACTAAGATAATAGCATTTTGGTAATTGTAAGACAATCTAAGTTCTCCAAGACCTAATCAATCAAATTATACATCCACCTAGATAATAGTCTTGAATTCACCATACATCCTGTTCCATGCATGATCCCTAAAGCTAGTTCTTTAGACTTTTCCAATAAACGACAGGTTTTGATCGATCTGAACGGTAACATCCGGTTCTCTAATACTTCTACTACACATATATGCTTCTCAAACACACCCTCAAATTGATCCTCCTACCACTGCAGTTCAAACAGAATGTCCCTGACATACTACTCAGTGCACACCTTTGACGGTGATCTGGGCCGTGGTGTCAATCATGCCCAAGGAGGAGATGGCCACGCAGGTGTAATTAGCTGAATCCCGCACATTGGTGAGCTCCAGGACGTTGCGGCCCACGGGTGTCTCGTCCTCCCGGGTGAGGTCAAGCGCGCCACTCATCCACTTGACGTAGGGCATCGGGGCGCCCACCGCCACGCAGGTCAGGTTCACGTCGCCTCCTGGCATCACCTCGTGGTCCGTGGGCGGGATGGAGAAGCGCGGAGGCACACGCCGAACTGCGGGTGGAGGAGGGGGTCTTGTGAGAGCACGGTTTTCATCAGTCGTATTTGAAAGGATGGCGGTATTGCATAGCAGGTGAAGAGCAGAAGCTGAGCAGCAATATTAATATCTTGCAATATGTTTGACTTTTTCAACTCATCTTCCAAAACACAGATGTCTCATGGCCCATACAGCTCAAAATATGCCAGTTTATTACATATTATTATATAAATGATCTAATGGTTTAAAGGGCTTAATGCTGGGACTTGAGTGAAAATTCTAAAAAGCTTAATTTTTGAATGAGACACCTTTGTATATTGGAGGATAATAAGTATGGGGTACTCTGAACACATGGCTCTAAAAAAAACAACACCCTTTGAGCATTGAATTATGGCTGAATGAACTAGTCAGGAGTCCTGCATGGCCAGCAGTTGAATAACTTCCAGATTAAACTAGATAAAGGTGATCGAATCCCCTCCATTAAAGAATGACAGCGTGTATATGTTTTATTGAATTGAACAAACTTTTAACCTTAAAATGTAATATGTTAGTAGTATATATAATTTTAAAACGTTGCAGATTCCAATTTAATTTCATAAAAAATGTATAGAAGCCTGTATTTTTTATACATGGACAATTAGGTCACAGTCCTTTATTCCTATGTCTACATGCTGGCCATCACTAGGGACATCAACAACAGCCTAGCGACACTCCTGTGTATCACAGTTACAAACTTTAGATGAACCCTGAAGATGGAGATTAGTTGCAATAGTAATGGAATCAGAGAGTAAATTAGCTATTATTAATTATATTTGGTTGGGGGGTGATAAAAATGATGCAAAGAGTGACAATAGACACTATTCACATAGGTGTCATAGGAATCGGGGGTTGGAGCATTGACTGCTTCAACCCATTGCTGCATTATGTCAACGTTGCACATTTGAGGGGCCAGAACTGGCCTAAATAGAGGGCAAACGGTGGAGCTGTGATTTGTCTGGATATATAGCTATACGGTTAACATAGGGTTAACATTCTCAACCGACATCAATGAGTAGTTTTTATATTAATATTAAATCATGTAATAAATATTTAATATAATAAATATTTTTTTCACCACAGAGATGATGAACCCTTGAAAAACTCATGAACTGAACTCATTGAGATCAGTTAAGACATCAAAAATGTAAAGGCTCTTTATCCAGAAAAAATACAGCTTCGCCGTATTTGTTTAGAGGCCAGTCTATGCATCTCCAGTCTATGCATCTCCAGGGACTTTTGTCGTATGATCCAAAGCCCAATGCGGTGTCTATGCATATATGCCTATACTTTGATGTTTGAAGACACAGGGAGTAGACAAAAGTAGGCTAGTGAAAGTAACACACACTCAGAAAACTATTGAACACTAAGAAAACTATTGCAACCTGGACCATTTTCTTCTGGTACAAAAAGGTAGCGGATGCACAATTAGTTTTATGAGTGACAACTTTGTTTGTTATATGATGACACCACTGGGAAAATGGTGTTTTATAAAATAGCAACAGAGACGTGTCGTCCATTGACCTATAAATTATGTATCTTGCACGGCATGCCAGAAAAAAAGGTATAAACGAGGGACATGGGGCGATAGGAAGCTGACGCAGCCATGCAGAACACAGTGGGGTTTATATCCTGTGGTGCCAACATTCCCAGTAAAGAAAACAGAACAGTTTAAAGACATAGATTAAAAGCTATAAGTAGAATAAACTGATTTTGCCTTTGTTGCTTATGATTTATAAACACACTTTTTAATCAACTTCATTATGACAATGAACTTAGTTTCTTAGTGAATAACTATAATGAGCTAGTAATTGGTCAAATACACCAATAACTATCTCTGTATCATAGAGAAGTAGCACATGCAAAACAGTTCATGGATCAGAATGGGATAGGGCAGTTCATATTTCCAATGTGTGTGTTAAAGATTAGGTTATATTATGGATGTTTATATTACTGTTCATACAATTGCTTGTATGAGCAGTGATATATTACTGACTGTACCTAATGTTCACTGCAGAGAACCGTAAGGCTACTCTTTTAGCCTGAACAACTCTAACAGGGAGAGTGCTCTTGTTAAGTTGATAATAAACAGCATCAATCTTAACATTCCTATTAGCTCATACCAAAATTCCACTTGTTAGTCAACTCAAAAGTATAATAGAAAACACAAGAATGTCATTACAAAAAAAATTCACACTAGGACATTCTGTGTCAATCAAACACAGACCCATGCAGACAAAGGAGCAGATGAGCAGCGTAGCCATGCCAGACACACAGTTGGCTAACAAGCAGCATCACAGCATAGAGGTAGGGTTTAGATTGTGCACCAAGGCAAGGTATTTGGGAAGGAGGGGGTCCTGATAGCGGCCACGACGGGCCTGAGGCGCCCAGCAAGATGCCGGCGCTGCACGGCTCCAGTCTGACAGACCTCAGCTTGAGGTTTGAGTTTAAAGGAGAGAGGAGAAACAGAACCAACCTTCCCGCTGATCTGAAAGGTGACATTGTGTCGTTTTAAAATGGCACGGGGCAATGGCAACGTGGGGTAGGCAGACATTTTGGAGAAGAAATGTAAAGAAAAAATAATATACAAGAAATAAAAAGCAGAAAGAAGTAGACAGGAAGAAATACACGGTAAAATAGGCCCAATATGTGATTATCCAGTGATGATTATTAACCATGTGTCAGGTTCAAAATGGATGAAAATATGTCACATAATACACAGTGTTTGCAATAGAAATGCTAAAAACATAGCTGACAACACAAGCATAGTGAGGCAATTAAAGGACTAAGGAAGACCTACACACACGCATATGCACACACACACGCACACAAACACAAACACACAAAACCAAAGGATATTCTTAATGTGAATATCAAAATAACACAGTTCAACAAAAGGTTATGGTTCCACAATCTTTAGCTCAGCCTAGCTCCAAATACAGTGGCTCAGTTTACATTCAAACTCTAAAGAACATGACGTACAAGACAAGACAGGCAGAGAAGACCCCAAGACCCTCACTTGAAAGACCCACTGAGACATGAGTGAACAAACACGGACAGAACATATTATTTTTGTTGCTGCGAGATGTGCAATCACACTTAGGATCTATGTGTATGATGATATCACACACCATCAGAAAATGTGAATTTTGGAATGTGGAAATC